>NW_026850652.1:0-129561 GCF_030913465.1 Colletotrichum navitas
TTCATACCTTGGTCTTGCGCTTCCTGCAGCTTTCGCAAGCTGCGGTGGCATTGCGTCTTCTTGGTCGTGCAATAGTAGACTGGCTTTGGTTTGAAGTGTCAAAGGTTGTTTACGAAGAAGTTTGAGGGCTTGGACGGGGTGCAGTAAGATCATGTGGTGGTTGAAACGCCGGTTGGATCTCTCGATAATTAGGATAAGCAGCCATAGCTGATATTCAAATTGCTAAAGAAATACCATATTGCTATCTACAAAACGTGACGTTGCAATAAAAAACAAGACGTGGATGTGGCTTCTTTAAATATATACTTGCTATTGCCCTGTTCAACCAACGTCACCTTAATAGTAAATAGTGGATAAAAAGTTATATATGCCAATGGGAGAAATGCTCTCGTCTCGGGCGTACCTCCGTAAGAGCCAGCCAGTCATATCATAGCAACTATGTTATGCCAAACTTAGTTGCTGTGAACAATGCGTCATCAGGGTTCAATTTTATCTTGCCTCTGTGATTTTTGCATGTTATGTTCTATAAGACGGGTTCTCCTCGTAAGTGCCAATGCAATCACACTAGAGAGTCCGCCGCCGTCGTCTAGATGACTTGGGGGGCAATCGTACTTGGCGTGGAACTACATATATTGCATAAAGCCTTGTCGATCTTCAGGTCGCACAAGTGGTGGAAACACTGGCAATGGTCTTCGGACCAAGTCCAACGTGCTGGGGAACATGATTCGAGCTTGCCATTGACTCCACCCTGGCATTATCACAACCCTTCCTCATACCAGTTTCCTGATATCATGCTCTTCAAGGCCATTCAACATTTGATGCTGCTTTACTTGCATCTGTTCTGAAAAGCATTATTAGGCCCTTCGCTAGAACTTTGAGCGATCAATTATACCCATGAGTCAGTGCTTTACGGTGCATTGTGGAACGGCTTGTCACCCCACATACTTTTCTGGGCCGTCAGCATCGCCGTCGGTCCACTAAAGCATACCACTGGGGTGAAAGCTGTGGACGTTGGATATAAAATCTCAGACCAGCGCCTATTTCCTCAGTGTCAGTGAAATACTACTCCCCAGTATCGATGAAACCAGGGCTCAATCCGTAATCATCTTATGATGTTGGCAGAAAGCAGGGAAGACTTTGTGATATTGGGTTCCGCCTCACGAAGTGAGTCTAATCGGTACAAGAAGCCCTCGCGTAGATGGATAAATATTGAGGTTTTCGACAGTCGCCAATTACAAAGTGTTGCATTTTCCACATTAATTTATATATTGATGAAGCGGGAGGCGCTAAGAACCGGACATAGTGACTGACGGCGTTCTTGCGACATTTCCTACCTCTTTTGAGTAAATACGCTTAGTTTACGGCAGCCTCTAGCGTGGTGATTGTTAGTTGGTCTACCCATCTCTCTCGCCAATATGTTCGCTCTCATGAATCTGAATTTGCCAAAACCTTTGATTAAGCGTCTCTACATATGCTTTTGATGGATCTGCCACAACCAGACCCAAAGCCACTACCAACGATACCGCCTTCTGATCGGGACCGCGGCGGTGCTTGCCTCGCATCTCGAGGTCCTTAATTATCACAACCGCCTCACGGACCTCCATGACGCCCTTCGTCATGGCCATGGAAAGGGGGCTTTGTGCAGTCTCTCCGACCAAACAGTACCCGCTGTAGGGCGTCGGGTAGTACGTCAGAAAGAGACGGAAATAGAAGCGCAGAAGAAAGAAAACAGTGGTTCTGGGTATGTTTTCCGGTAGTGGGGGACAATCTTGAGCTGGTATATAGCGGCCGCGTGCGCGGCATTGGAGTTGCCTTGTCTGAGGCAAAGGGTCGAAGTGGCATTGTAGCGCTACCACTCTGTCGGGTGGATGGCCGCACAAGGTCAAGAACAGCCAAGTGGTAATATATTCTGATAAATGTTAGTCAAACACGATCCGAATGATCCCTCAAACACCTTACCTACTTCAATACAAGCGTGTGGTGTGCACAACCGTCGCCTCTGGCCAACTCCCGCGTTAGGCCGAGAAAGAAGTTGGAACCCGGTATGGGAAACCGTGAAGGATGCTGGATTATGCGCTGGTGGAGTTGCATGGAGAGGAATTTTTGTTGAGGTTGTAAGCTAAGTTGCCTCAAGCCGTAGGACATATGGCTAACCAACTGTGACCACGGTCTACTAAGATGACATGGAGACTTCCTGGCAGAGTAGGTGAAAGAAGTTCAACATTGAATGAAACTAATATATGCTCTCGCGTTCGGTTTACGTCCGTCGGGCAATTGAAGATATCCCAAGCCATCTGAGCTGTGACAAGCTGCCAGACCGGATCATTGTCGATCATGTCCCGAGGCTCAATCGAATTGATGCCGAAGAGTTCAAATATCTCGACCATAACTGGCATTTCACCGAGATATTGTTCGCGCTCCGCCCGGCCTCCGAAGGAAAACGAGGTGACAGAATGTACAGCAGAGAAGTCATGGTGCAAATGGTGGTATTTGTAGTCTCTTTGTCCTTTGCACATAGCTGCTTCGATTCCTCGTAGACAGCGTAGCCGACAATGACGGTTTCCGGTTTAACCGTGTCATATCTCAGCTATCGCATGGCGAGGCTAAGCGCACAGCAAGATGGCTTATGCGCTATTATTTACACACGCCCAGGCGGATAGAGCATTGATGAGAAGGCAGGAACAAAACTGGCTGTTTCTAAGGAGTGCTTCCAAGAAGAAGTCCACATCAAACAAGGGCATCAACGGATGCTCTATTTCGAAGTAGAGTTAGTGCACTTGGATTTCAATTCGTTACTGATGGTCAAATTTGCCCATTCAGAAATGTCAACACTAAGAAATCTCTTGTTGAACGATTTCGAAGGCCTTGAAACCCCAGAGATGCGTGAGGTACCTTAGCCCATGCAACCAAGCTGCTGTTGTACACTAAAGGAAGATGGGTAAGGTTGAGGATGATTCTCATGAACTATCCTAAGAGAGATACACGACAAGTGCTAGTTAGTTTCCAGATCAACTGCCGGTCAGCGGCAACTGGAATAGCATTGTTACAATAGAGGCTGCTGAGTCAACGTACGAAGATCAAGGGCATGTCCATCTAAGCATGTGATTCGAGGAAAGCAGAGAACTCACATATTTGGGGGGTTGACGACATTCTTGTTAGTTCTGCTTGACTGTGAAAGAAGCTCGGGACCCATGTTTGACGGCTGAATCAAAGACCTAATCGGATACGCAATGGGGTGTTTCATCATCAGCTCAAACTCCAGAGAAGATTGTTCGGGTGGCAAATCCGTCCTGTCAAGCGAAGTCCAGGACAGCGCGATGCCACAACCACCCAGAGCAGAGGTGAGCTCTGAGGGATCCCTGCCGTTCCTAAGAAGTCAAAGTGCCTTGAAATCCCCTCCATCCGACACATTTTTCAACATGCTGATCAAGTCGGCTGCTTCTGTATTGCTGTCTGCTTCTTCTTTGTCTATAAGCTGAGTGCCGACGGGGACTTTCTTCCAAATCCTGTCGGATATCATTCGATACTCGCACTTGATTCCTTGAGGAAAGCATTGAGAGCAGGTTGGCTGTCCATCGCACTGTGAAAGGAAGACTACCAGCATGTATTAGCAAAAGGCGCCCGATGGTATGCGCTAGGCGAGGTACATAGAGAAGGGTATTTCTCACGGGAAGAAGAAAATAAAGTAAAAAAGAAAACAAAAAAAAGGGCAAACCTCTAGATAAGGAGAGTCAACGCACGGCATTTTCTTTTCCTGGCAGGAATCGCAAACTTTGAAAATGTATGGACGCCGTCTCTTGGGTCCCTTGGGCTCGCCGCTCTCGCCGTCCATGGGGAGTCCATCGGCATTATTCGGCAGAGGTCGCGGAAGGGGATGCTTGAGGTCGTTATTATCGAATGACATTGAAAGCGATGACTGACTCGAGGCCGTGACATGCTAGGTGTCCACCCAGCCAAGTTTAATAATAGAAGAGCACAAAGTAAAGCCCTGGCGGGTTACTACTATATCAGAGAAGAAGATAGAGTACTCTGCTTGCCGTGCTTGGCGATCTGTCGTCCCGGATTCCCTTGGAGAGAAGAAGCTCGTTTCTGAAGGAATCTTGTCAAGAGGAGCTAAGGTCATGATGCAAATTAAGAATGCCATAGGCACACTACGTACGCAGCACGTCTGCTATGCTATACACCTACCTACCCCACTCCACAACGTAGCCGGTGCAACTTGATTAGGTCGGATTATTATCGGTGGGAGTCCTGATTGGTCATAAGCATATTCAAGCCAGGCCAGGCCAGGCCAGGCCAACGATAATGATATGACTTTGGCCTCGGCCTGCTGCGAGTCTGTAGAGGCGACGGTGATGGTGGGGGGGCCGAGGGCCGAGGGCCGAAGCTGGCCCAAGCTTGGGCTGCTTCCGATGACAGGTGGGAAAGGAGCGCGAGCAAAAGTGCGAGGCCGACGGGCGATCTGTGCGCTGATAGGCAATGGAATTCTAGTTCGGTATATCGAAAATTTGAAAGATGCATCGGAGCGCATTCCGTCCAAGGGTGTCCAGGCTCAGGGGCCCACAGTCACCAGGAAATGGCTTTGCACAAGGTGGCCCAGGGGGGGAGCATAACAGCATAATGCCCACGGGCCCTGCCCACGAAGCTGGGGCTGTAGGGGATGGCAATGGTAAGGACTGGGGAAGTCCCGAGCAGCCCGAGAAGAACGAGGGAGAAGCCAATGGTACTTATTCATTGGCTGCAGTGCGATGGCAAACAAAACCTGCCACAATGGTGCGATGTGGTGGGGTTGTGAATACGGAACGGATTGTGACGCAAATCACACGCATTTAATCATTCTCCGCGGGGGTGTGCCACCACGTGAAGCAATCCTACCGTTTGGTCAAGAAGTGATGGGAACGTCCCCCGGTAACAGGGCACTGAAACAGAGTTTATCAACTCTGCGAGACATCCCGGTCAAGGATGGGACGCTAACCCTACGTGATAGCCCAATTCGTAAGGATGATGCTGCCGAAACGAGCAAATCCTCTCTCTCTGCCGGTGTACCTACCCGGCAGGCACAAACGCTTGGACCCTACCTAGGTGGGTGAGTTCTTAACTACTTACTTGGAACGATATCAACCGACAGGGCGCAAATCCCCATCAATTGCAACTAAGCCCCGTCCTTTGGTCGTCCTCATACGGCCCATACGGGTTCCCAAACCGACCGCTTTCGTCTTTTCTTCTTTTCTTTTAGTGGTGCTGAAACCGGTCGGTTTTGGTGGGATCCGCATGCTCCCTTCCAGTGTCCGTTTTCTTGAGTCTTTCGATGAGTTGAACGGCTTCCAGTGACTGCCCAACTTCACCGGTTTCCTCCGCCCTCGGCAAAAATGAGGCCCAGCTGTCCGTGAGAGGTCGTAGCAGTGAAATGATAAAATGGGTGACAGACCACACTAGGACAGCTGACTACAGCTTCCACTCTCAAGACAACATGGCCGGTTAGCCACAGTGCGGGCTCTAGCCACTTCCAAAGGACGAAGCACGCATAGATGGGCAGAAACACGAATTGACAAGTGGGAAGGCTGTCGGCGCCTGACATCCAATCGTTCAGAGTGGAAATGAGTTCCGGGAAACTGTCCAATTATCTTTCATCGTGCCCGGGCTGGAACTTACTTCCGGCACCCTTGATCCACGGCCGACGCAGCCAGGTAGGCGGTATTATCACGTCACTATGCGGCATTGGATTGTAAACACCTTGCTGCCTCTTCGTCCGGCATACTGTACAAGGCCCGTATGCTGCCGGCTTTTAAGCCAAACCCGGCAGCCAGCCATCTTCCACGAGACGCTTCGCATTACGGTGCCTCTACGCTCAGGTAGACCCTGCCATGGTCCTCGGTACAGTTCACCACTGACCAACAACTCCCCAGCCCGGCCATTCTAGGGATTAGTACGGGCTTAACGTAAGGCGGCTCAAATCCTCCATCTACCGCTGCTCTGCCGTATCGTGCTGCACTCATACCAGGCTGGCCTGGCTAGTCCCAGAAGCAAGACCAGGGTGGGGGGTTTGTCTAAGCGCTCGCAGTCTTGCTATCTTTTTTGTTACTTTCCATTTCGAAATGTATGCACCACTTTTGAAAGCGTTACATGCAAGGGTCTGCATTGCGGCTCTATTAACATTATATAAATGGATCTTGGTTCGTCATTTATCACCTGTGGTCAACGATATTCCAACCAGAGTCCTCCCGCACCCAATCGTCCCGTCTCTCAGAGTCGGATATCTGATTTCACCATACACTCAGTAGGGATCTTGGAGACGGTCTACCTTTTTTGACACTTGCAAACCCGTCAAGCTGTTCCCGGAGTCCAACTTAGCCGACCAGGCGGCCCGGGGAACCCCACGGAGCTTTCTTATATGACAACTACCCGTACGTTCCCTTCGCTAGGGAGTCCCAGTAGCCATGCACTTCTCAGCCGGTGATGGCGTGAGCTCGACTCACCCAAGTAGGTAACAGAGCCAAAGCATCCCTTCGAAATACTCCTAACCCCTTTACCGACTTTATAGAGGCGAGCGCTCTACAACAACAACAACATCACCATCAGCCTGCCTGGACTCCTTTCGAGCAGCAACAGTCACCCTTCCAGCAGCATCAGTCGCCCTTCCAGCAGCTATTGGGAAACCGGGCCGCAGCGCCTTCGGCTTTGACCTTAACCCCTGTATTCTCATGGCGCACAGCGGACCCCCAGTCGTCGATCTCGACGCATAGTTCTCAGTCATGGCAAGGCTCATCATCCGGTAACCCTTCTGATTCTCTATCATCGCCGACAAGCTCCATGCTGTCGCTCGTAGCCCCTCAATTCGTCCATTCGGCAGGGGAAACGCGACCTGTCCAGCCAGCAGACTCGCCGGAGACGTCAAAGCGCCGCAGGGGTCGCCCGAGGCTTTCGGAGACCAGCCAACGCGCCAGGGCTGCGCAGACGCCCGCGAAAACGGCCAAGAAGACCAAGCGTCAGCGCGCCTCGACAACTTCGGCAAGCGAGGACGACGACTCGAGCAGCAAGGTTGGCGGCGGCGGCGGCGGCGGTGGCAGCGACGACGACGACAAGAGGAACAGGGTCCGCGCGCGCAACCGCGAGGCCGCCCACAAGTGCCGGCAGAAGACACAGAAGGGCATCAGCCAGCTTCAGACGCAGGAGGCCGTCATGGGAGGCATCAATAGGAGCCTGAAGTCCGAGGCCGAGATGCTGCGCGGGGAGATCCTGCTGCTGAAGCACATGGTCCTCCAGCACAGCGGGTGCGGGTGCTCCTTCATCGAAGAGTACATAGCCGGCGCGGCGCAGAACCTAGTGCAGTCCGGCGCCAGGATATCCGCCTCGCCTCGCGGCGGAAACGCAGAGACGGACGGCCAGCACTCCATGGTCGGGGGCGACGAGTGTTACATTGACCGGCGGGCGTACGACGCGCACAGCAAGGCGGAAATGTATCTGACTGGGTTCGAGAGTGGGTTCTTTGACTTCGAATCTACTCCGTATCACGCCACAGGGATCCAGCTTTGAGGTGATAAAACCGTCCGAGGCCGGAAGAAAAGGTGAGCAGGAAAATCCGATGGGGGTGGGGGGAAGAAGGGGGGGGGGGGGGGGGGCGCAAATTGGGAACGGAAAGGTCAAAGGAGTACGCGTTGCCACATTAACTGATCACGGATACATCGTCCAGTTAGAAACTGGCACAGAACCGACTGGCACAGTCAGTCACAGCTGGGTGGAGTTGAAAAGGCGCACACTGGTGCTTCTCGTTAGCCGTCTCTGGTGCGACATTCTTTACACACGGCCCCAGGTCTGAGATGGGTGTTTTTTTTGGGAACGGGGTAGTCGGAGTCACTATCACGAAAACATGTTTGGCAAAGGAAATATAATAATACCTGGCTTGTGGTTTGCATCTGAAAGTATGCCAACGCATTGAGATGCTACCAGGCGCAGCAGGAGTTATTCACGCAGTGCCTGGAGCGAAAGAGTACGTCGCTTCAAACACAAATCCTAAAAGGCTGGAATACCCTGTCCCTCCTACGGCTTCTACTACCCGCCCACCCACATGCCGGCCCCCCCTTCCCTCATCTCTCGTACAATTACACGCGCTGCCACACTCTTTCCTCATTGGCATCATCTTTTCTCTCTATTGATACCTATAGAAACTCTCTGAAAAATCGTCAAACAAACTGTTACGTTTACGTAGGGTCGGTCAGGATAGATGCTGATTAGGGACCAGTGGTTGGCTTAGGCTTAGGGTTGGATTCAGGGCCACTTACGAATGTGAATTGGTTAGGAGTCGTATGTTTGTGGCTGGGGGGCAAGATCATATCTAGAGCTATCCTCTTCCATCGTCAACTGTGCCATTTGGAACCGGCTGCTTCTAGCAGGCCAGTGAGAACCAGGAATATGCCAGGAGTGCCGGAACCTTATCGCTTCATCGAGGAGATGCTACGGATGCGCGTGTAGACAGTTCCGCCGGCTAAGCAACAGGGTTCATTCCAGCGCGCACATGCTCGTCTATCAAAAGAGACGGGCACACAGGCTAGGCCCCCAGGGGATATTAAGGTTGATTTTCTTTACTCGCACCCACAGCGGGCCTCCACGGGTGTTTGTGCTCGACGGAAACCACTCCGGTCCCCCGACCAACGACCTACGAGGCTCCTGCCCCTGCCCCTCCCCCTCCCCCACCTCCCCCTCATTCGGAATACCCCTGTCCTCTCGCGCGCATGTCATAGTGTTTGGTCACAGGTTATTCCCCCCAAACCCCAGGTTCAGGGGACGGGGGGGCCTTGGCAATGGTGGGGCAGAAGTGAGCCGCACGCATCCTCACTAGTGCAGCTCCGTAGACAGCCTCGACTTCTGACGCAACAATGAGAGGACCCGAAGTGTTGTTGACGAAACCCCACGAAGTGAGGCCCGCCGTCTGTCCAGCAATTGCTGCTATCATGGATCACGCTCTGTGCTTTTTTACTTTGCTTTTTTTTCCTTCTTTTCTTTTTGCAGAGGCCATGCACGGATCGGTTTTCACAGTGTGTGTCTTGGGATGGCCTCCGGTGAACCGTTCCCCTTTGCCAGCATTGCGCTTGCTAGGATCCATCTGTAACGCAGTCGTCTTTCGGAGAACGCGGCTTGAGAAACACCTTTTAAT
The DNA here is from genome assembly GCF_030913465.1 of Colletotrichum navitas. Lineage (NCBI taxonomy): Eukaryota > Fungi > Ascomycota > Sordariomycetes > Glomerellales > Glomerellaceae > Colletotrichum > Colletotrichum navitas. Next base: position 9,152 of record NW_026850652.1, read on the forward strand.
TGCCGCACGGGGACCGCAGGGCCTCACTCATTCAGGTAAGATGAGCCTTTCCTGGCATGTCTGGTGTAGCTTGTAGAGGCGGGAAAATCTCCGTTGGAGTGCCTGTCTCCACTTCAGACGGGATATGACATTCGTTCCGATCAAAGCATACAGCAAACTCTCGTATTCCTTTATTCAAAGTATCTGTCTTTAGCCTTCGCCTATCTATGTTCGATCAGACGCAGCCACGCACCCCAAATGTTTCGTGTCGAGGGCATATGCATACTGGTTCCCGCAACTGCTGTCTTGATATGATTTGCATGATTTGGCTGAAAAGCGTAACTGGTACCTACTCAATGCCGAGACATTCGCCGGCATACGGGCGGACTCTGGCAGCCTAAAATAGCAACACCGGAACTTCATTCAGACAACTGTAACAAACCCTCTTCGGCAGTAGCTCAGTTGGCCAAGCTTGCAACTTGAGCCTGTTCATAGTACACAAGTGCTCTCGGTATAGCATCCATTCCGGCCAGACAGATATATACCGTGTTTACAGTCCACTTTGCCGAACCCAAATCTGTAAGTTGCTTATGGAAAGAATATCAGTTGCTAGCCATCGGGTGTGACTGCCGATTTTCCGCTTACACAATGAAAGAGAGAGAAAAAAAGAAAGGAAAAGAGAAAGAAAGAAAAGAAAGGAAAAAGAAACAGTGGGTGAAAGCGCGCATCGGCACCCCAAACGCAGCATGGGTACGTACGTATATTCTATGCTGACCAAAGGCGAACGAGTCTCCTTTCCCCTCTCTGTTCATTCCATGCACAATCGAACTCGGGTTCCGCGGGGTTTGAGAAGATTTGCGGTGTTTGAGAAGAGTTCGAAATAGGTCGATGACTTCGTATGAATCGTATCAGTGATGCTCCACAATCGTTTACTTCTGCAGGGGTTGACGATTCAAACCAGGAATCGGAGCTTCGGCACAGGTTCAGGGCTCCTTGAACCCATCTTTTGCATATGAAATGATTGCTCTATGACTTGGGTAGGTCTGCAAGACGGTCGCTCCTAAGGTACACGAAGAGAGTAACACAGTTAGAGGATTGCTCTACGGGCTGTCTGCCACACGGTCACACCACTTTTGTGTCTACAAAACAGCTCAATGTGAATATGTGCTGTACTACAGTACCCTTACTAATGGCGCTTACATGGTCATCATATAGTCTCTACAGCAGTAATCATATCCTCTCAGTTGGCGGTTTCTCTATACTGCCTCTCTGGGATCCTCAAGGCCCAGCTGAGTGACAGACAAGAGAATGAGCTCTTGAGAAATCACGCAAGAACGGCGGAGTGCCTTGGACCCTGAGCACAAGACGGAGTGCCTCCACAATTGTGCCCAAAAAAGTTTATGAAATGCCGAGGCAAGATGGGCGGGCTTCTCCCTCGAGGTATTGCGTCGGGCTCCGTAATGACCGTAAGGAGAGCAACGGTAAAACCGAGTCGGTTTGTCGGGGTTGAACCGAAGCGTCATCGCATCCTTTCACGACCGAAGTGTACATGAAATGACCGAGCAAACTATTTGTCCTGTCAGCGCTGTCATCCTTTGATCCTACGATGCGACGCCGTTGGGTATCGCTGGCAGCGATTGGCACAGTGTATGTAGAAGTCCCTCGTAGATATGGGAAACCTGACGATTTCTGGTGTTCTCTGCCCGCCCACGTCTTAGTTGACGACCGAGCCGTGCGGGCACAAACTGTAAAGCCCAGACCCTGAGTGTAGTTAGTCGCACCGCCATTGCCATCGTCAGCGCCGCGTGTCCTGCTTCCACCCGAGAGGAAACTGTAAGCGCAATGGTCGGCTCCCGGGCAATGGTGGCCCACTGCCCCGGTGGGTGGTCAGCAACTGATGTCCGTCTCATCCAACGTAGCTCCGGGAGAGCACGTTACCCGTGTGCTGGACAACCCTAGCGCTAGTCTCTAGTTGGAACCCTTAGCACGCAGTCACGGCTCTCGGATCCTTATAACGAACGGCGCAGAAAGCTTTTCTTTGAAATGATCCGAACATGTCAGCTTTTGGAAGTTCCGAGGAGACTGGCAAGAAGAGGTCCCATCGTCCCATCTCAGAGCTTTCCCCCCCCCCCCCTCCCTCCGAGATAAAGCACAAGCCATGGCACCGACCGCGACCATGGATAACGGAACAGAGCGCCCGCGGCAGCCGGACCTGTCAAAGTACCCGAAACTCTCACGGGAGCAGGCGGGCCACCTCCGACACTTCCACAACCTCGTTTCCCAGCCCGACAACGACTGGCACCTCATGGGGTCGCAGGAGCCGCTGCAGGAGTTCCTGGACGCCTACCGCTACCAGCTCGCGACGATGGCGTACGCCGCGGGGCTGGCGCACTATCACCGCCAGCCGGCGCTGCGGGGCGTCTACAAGCCGCTGGTGCGCCGGGCGATCCGCAAGATGCTCCTGCGCACCGTCTGGGCCTACTGGTTCAACACCAGCATGGCCGGCACCGCCACCGACCCGGACCTGAAGGAGCTGCGGACGCCGTGGGCCGACCCCGTCGCCCGGGAGAACATCATGTACAGCGGCCACCTGCTGATGATGGTCTCGCTCTACGCGATGCTGTTCGACGACGACGAGTTCGAGGCGCCCGGCGCGCTGCAGTTCGTCTGGGACCCCCTTTTCTTCGGCATGGGGCCCGAGACCTTCTCGTACAGCGCGCAGACGCTACAGGACGCGATACTGCGGGAGATGGAGGGCAACGGCTGGGTCGGGTCCTGCTGCGAGCCGAACTGCGTGTTTGTCGTCTGCAACCAGTTCCCCGTAAGTCTTTTCCCCAACCCGGGACAGAGACGCGCCCGAGGTGGCGAGCTGACACGTGGTCCTAGCTCATTGGGGTGCGGCTCAGGGATGCGCGTCGAGGCACATGCGTAATCGAGGGGTCCTGGAGAAGTATAGGGCAGCCTGGGACGAGAAGGGGCTGGTCGGGCCGGATGGCCTACTCCCGGATTTCTGGATGGTCAGGCAGAACGTGACCCTCCCTGCCAGAGACCCCGCCTTCACGGCTTGGGGGTGCGCCTTCATGAACGCCTGGAACAGCGCGTTCGTGCGGTCCCATTTCGACGAGCAGTCTCTGGGCTACGTCACCAACACCGGGGGGGAGGTGCGGCTGAACCAGCCCTCGGTCGCGGCCGAGTTCAGGAAGCTCGTCAAGGAGCACGGGGCGTCCCCGACTTCCCGCGCGACGCTCGAGACGGCGCGCCGGAACGTGAAAGAAGCCATGCGGGCCGATCCCGCCGAGGGGAAGAAGGGCTTCCCGTACACCAAGCCCACGTTCGGGTACGTCGCCCAGTGGCTCTCGGAGACGGGCAAAGACGCCGCGCTGAAGGGGCTGCTCGAGTACGCCGACGAGAACCTTGGTCCTACGTGGGAACGCGGGGGCTGTACTACCCCCGCAACGACCAGCGGTTCGACGGCGAGCTCGAGTGGACGCACATGGACCCCTTCTCCGGCAACGCCGCGATCGGGTACGCGCGGCTGAACGTGGAGGACGGGCAGCGGATCGTGTGGGAGCGGCCGTGGACGGCGGAGGCCGTCGCGTCTCGGCCGTACGTCGACGGCGTCACGCTGGGCGACGGCGTCGACTTCCCGCGCGGCGACTGGGACCCGGCAAGCGGGCTGCTGGTGCTCACCGTCCGGACGTGGGACGGCGGCGCCAAGGCCATCCGCCCGGTCGTCAAGCGCCTGGAGCCCGGCCCGTGGGACGTCTTCGTCGGTGGGGAGCTAGCGGTGTCACGGGTCTTGTCGGCCGGGGAAGACATCGCCCTCGATGTGCAGGTGGGCGGCGCAGACCTGGACATCGTCGTCGTGAAGCGTGTCTAAGAGAGGGGCGCCTCTGGAACAGCAATGCTTGCAAGTGAATCAACCACCACAGGAGATCATATCCACCTCGTGACTACCCGCGTCATATTGATTTCATCAGATACGTAAAGCACAGCGAAGTCAGCCTGTGGGGGAAACAACATCATATACGATATGCCCCCCAGCTGGGCATCAGTTATGGCTTGTATATAAACAAAAGAAAAGGCCAGAAAAAGCAGATAACCAACCATGATCGTCGTAGCAGCACCACATGTTGCCGTCTATCCATGAAAAGCGCCCGCCGTGCCATGCCATGCCATAAAAGACCCCTGTACATGCATGATCACCCCTCTCCCCCCTCTCTTCGGGTTACCCACTACCGCACTCTCCTAGTCATCCTCGGCAGCGACCTCGTCGCCATCCATCCAGATCTCGTGCCCGTCCCCCTCCCACACGGCCCAGCTCGCAAGGACGCCCAGCACCGCCACGCCCGACAGCCCCCACCACACGGCGCCGACGACGCCGTTGGCGAGTCCCTGCCCGTATAGATACCCGCACAGCACCGGCCCGACCGTCCGCGCCGCGCTGCTCACGCTCTGGCCCATACCGTGCACTGTCCCCAGCACGCTCGGGTGCGGCGTGCAGTTGTTGATGAGAATCGTCTGTCCCGGGAGCGCGAACGTCCGGCCCAGCACTTGGAGCAGCAGGACCCCGACGATGGCGAGCCAGATGGCGGGGCCGCCCTTGGGACCCGGCGGCGGCGCCGCGTCCGTGGTCGGCACGATGGCGAGGTAGGGCACGAGGAAGTACGTCAGCGGGAAGAAGTAGAGGAAGAGCCGCCATGCGCGGACGGTTCCCAGGCGCGCCGAGAGGCGCGGGTACACGAAGAGCTGCAGGTTGATGCCGATAACGCCGAGGATCGCCATAGCCATGCCGACGGACTGCGGCGGCATGCCGAGGCCGCCGGAGAAGCGGAAGGGCAGATGAGGCGGCGCGGCGGAGGTCGGGGTCGACAGGAAGACGAACCAGAGGGCGTTGAAGGTGCCAACGTGGAAGGAAAGCAGGAAGTGCGCGGCGAAGGTCATGACGACGTTGCGGGTGAAGATGCGGCGGAAGGGCAGGCGGTGGCGGTACCGCGGGCGGGGCTTCTGCTTCGGCGCGGCCTCGTGCGGCATCTCGACGTCGACGTCGGTGGCGCTCGCAGAGCTGGAATGCAGCAGCGGCGTGCGCGCCGCGTCGTCGCTGGTGTTGCCGTGGAGGCGGCGGCCGCGCGCGCGCCCGAGGAACCGCCGGACGAGAAAGGAGATGCGCGCACCCACGCGGGAGCCCAGGTCCGGCCCCTCCTCGCGCAGCGCCTCGTGCGTCTCTTCGAGGCACAGCCAGACAGACAGCGCGGCGCAGGAGAGGAAGACGGCGCTGAGGAGATTGGGCGTGGCGTAGGGGTACTTCTTGAAAAATTCCACGTCGCCGAAGAGGGAGGGGTAGCTGCCCGCCGGGTCCGAGAGGATGCCGCCGAGGATGGGGCCAATGATGACGCCGATGTTGAACGTCATCGGTAGGAGGATGAAGGCGCGGGCCTGGAACTTCTTTTCCCGGACGATCTCGCTGATCCTGTCAGGCGGTGTTAGCCACTCTGGGACAACCAAAAAGAAGAAGAAGAAAAAAAAGAAAACGACGTACATTGTCCTAAGAACGCCGACATTGCCGTTCGTCGCGCCGCCGATGCACCGGAACACGAGAGCCTGCGCAAATGACTGCGAGAAGCCGAAGCCGACGCACGAGAAGCAGGTGCCCAGCAGGCCGATCATGAGGACCGTCTTGCGGCCGAAGCGCTTTGAGTCGGCTAGGCGGCCCCAAACCATGGCGGTGATGAACTGCGCCGCCGTGAAGGAGGCGTGGAGGATGCCGGCCTGGCTCGAGATGACCGAGTCCGGGAGGCTGGGGTCGAACCACTTGAGCTGGTAGAACATGTAGGACTGGGGCGTCATGTGTCAGTGGGTTGCTCATTCTTGACAGTTGAACGGATGGGCCTCATGGAAGGTGCGGACGAGCCGTGGGACATTGCTACGAACCTGCAGAGACGTCTGCACCAGAGGCTCACTCAGCCTCGTCAGCGTGATGACCATCAACTGCTGCTTCTTCGGCAGGTCGCGCCACGCCACCGGCTTGGGCTTGTCCGGCTTGACGGGCAGCGGCGGCATAAGTGTGGAACTGGAGAGCGGCGCGTTGGCGATCCCGACGTCGGCCACCAGGGTCCCGTCCGCCTTGTTCAGCATGGGCGTGTCCTCGTCCGCGTCATCATCGTCGTCGTCCGAGTAGCCGTCATCGTAATCTTCGCGCTCGGCATCCGCGTCCTCGTCGGAGCGCTGCAGCACCGGCACATCTTCTGTGCGCCCCGAGGACATGGCAGGAGGGCCCGCAGGTGTGCGTTTTGCGCGTCTCACTGGGTCTCAACTGTTCCAAGAAAACGTATGCGGCGTCCAGGTAGAGAGCCGAAATAACCACGGACAATGAAGACGGTTGGGTGTATTGACAAGCGAGGCCTGCGAGACTCGACGCTGTTGGCCACAAAACAAATGGTTGCAAGCCAGAGAGTTGCCGACAAGATGGTTGAAGAGGTGAAGTGGAATTGGATCCATGGAAAAGAACCGCCAAGGCGACGTCGGGCTAAGTGCCGACGGGCCGGGGCGGGTCTATGCCGTGCGGCAGAGATACCAGGAATCGAGCGCTACAGAACTGACCGACCTTTACTCGTTCCTCAGAAAGGTCACACGTACACAAGGAGCAAGCATGCACACAAGAGTCGGTGCAAATCTTCGCCGTCGAGCAGAAGCAACTCGCTCTATTTGGCGCTCGCGTGTGGCCGCAATATTTCAGAGGCGCTTGACGAGGGCATGTCGCCGCAATACAGGCCGATCCCGGCGCCGGGACCGAGTATCCGCAGTTCTTTGTTACTCCTCATCTCACGGTGAGCCGAGCCCGGTCGGTACAAGTAACGGCGGAGCTTAGTAGACTTCGATCGCACATCACCTTCAACTGGAAAGTCTATTCTCGGAAAACTAACACGACGGCTCTGTAATAACCTATGGGTACCAGAGTATCCAACACTGAATGAAAACTGGGACATGAAATGCTGGTGGCGGTATTTTTGAGAGACCCACCACGGATCAAGGACGCTGAAGTCGCCATTGCCGAGTCGGTGCCGAGCGCAGCCATTTCGTCCGACCTCGCTGCAAAGTCAGCTTTCAAGACCGATGGACGTCACAGATCGTGTTTGTATAAGGGCGATGGAAATTTTGCCAAAACATCAAAAGCCGGATCGTCATTCAACCGCTCGTTTCGTGGCCACACATCGGCATTTAGATACATTATATGTACATACTCTCAAACCAGAAAGCAAGAGGACCAAATCCAACACCGACGCTCATTGTCTGTCGTCCAGTTTCGTTTTCCCTCCCTCGAAACGCCAAAGAATGCAGAGCGTACCGGTTCCAGCCAGGACATCTGTTTGCATCATATCATTTCCCGCGGCTGATGCGGTGATCCCAAATCGTTGCTTCGGTAGTCCCGGCTGCGGCTCCGCTCCTTAGTCGGCTGCACAGGATCCGCGACCATGCTCGTCAAGCCGATGGTCTGATTTTGGTGAGAAGGAGGCTGGTAGGCCGGCGGAGCACCGCCGTCATAGGCATAGCCGCCCTGTGTGGGTGCTTGACGCCACGGCTCCGGGTTATAGCCGCCCCGCGCCTGGTTGCCGAACTTGAAGGGCACCCGGCCGCGGACCCACTTGCCGCCGAAGGTGAAGAAGAGCGAGACGAGGAGCATGAAAATGATGAGGGCTGCAAGGAAGTAGTTGAACCTGCGGTTGAGCGCAAAAGAGAAGCCGCTATTGCTGTTAGCTGGGTCCGGCTGATTGCCAATTGGAACAAATGGGGAAACTCACAGGAAGGCATTGAAAGTGCCGAGGGCAATAATGATGCGCCCGAGCCAGACGTGAACTGTCTTGTAGGGGGTTGTCTGCTGTGTCTTCTTGTACTTTTGATGGTGCAAGAAGCCGATGGCGAATTGCGCCAGCAGGAAGGCAACAACAATGAAGCCGATGATCTGGTGGGCGGATTTGAAGCCACGGGACTAGTTTCCACAATTAGCATCCTCCCCCCGTCATCACACATAAGAGCGGGTACCTACACGAGAGTACCAGAAACTAGTCAGAACCCCGAGAACGAAGCCAACAAGGACAATGAGCAACGCAACGCCCTGGTTGAGGGCGTGCCATCGGACCATGTTACCAAAGCGCAAAAGAACCGCACCAAAGGGCACAAGGAAGACCAGGGCGCCAACCATCAGGACGGCGTGGAAGATGGACTTGAAGTCCCTTCGGCCGTCGTTGGCGGAGACCTGATTGGTGCCTTCGTTGACGGAGTCCTCCTTGAGGACAGGGGCGTCGCCGGGGCCAATGGTCCGCTTCATGTTGATTGTGAAGCGTCCAAACTCCTCGTGGAACTTGACGGACGCGTCTCTCTGGTTGGAAAAGAAGCCCCCCTTGGGACCAACGGCATAGACAGCCTTCTGGTTCTCGTTGGAGACGTCGACCCATCCTCCGGGCCAGCTTCTGCAATGGTCGGTGCATCGGGCGCTGAAGAACATGGAGCCGTTGAAGACACCGGTGCCGGGCAGGACGTCCCACTTCATGCGGTCGTAGTATTCGGGCTCGTAGTTTCCGTAGGCAACGCGGGGTGAGAAGGTGACGCCGGTGCCGGACTCGTTGCGGTAGATCATGAAAACCAAGCTGTTCTGCATGCGATCCGAGCCGATGCCGATGGCGGCCCAGGAGCGGTCGATGGGGGCGCGCAAAGTAATGAAGACATCCTCGCCACTATTTTCGGGGACTGTGAAGCCGAAGGCGACGTTGTTCTCGGGGGCGACGAAGGTGGACTGTCCAAAATCGGGCGCGTCGGAGTTTTGGGCAAATGAGGGAGTAGCGAATGTGGCTGCAGGAAGAAGAAAGAGGACGTCAGTGGGGTGGTTCTCGACACCTAAGTCAATGTGTTGGACACGGGCGTGTGCAGCATCTTCAATAAGGTGTTCGCTGTGCCTCACTGGTGCAAGGTGGTTGGAGACAAAACCCTCGTCATCGCCAGGTTGGCGCAAACCAGCCAACAAGGGGGCGCGCAAAGACGCAGCTAGAGCCACTCACCTGCAGCAAGGGCGGCGCGTCCGAGGTTGGAGAACAGCATGGTCGCGGTTTTGGGTGGTTTCGTGGCGGCGGATACGCCTGGATACCTGGGTCACAATCTAGTCGTGGTGTTGGACCGGCAAGATGGAGGTGATGAGGGGAAGAAAAGGAAAAGAGAAAAGAAGGAGGTAGGGACAAAACCGTTGCGAAGCCAGGGAAGAGAGGGAGGGAGCGAACAAGCAAGCAAGAAACGCAAATTACTGCTCGATTGAGCGTGGCAGCAGGCCTTTTTCGTCTCAGAAGGCGACGCCAGGGAAGGTACCTACCTACCTGGTGGCACTTGGCGAACGAACGACGTACTTGGCCGCAACAACAATAGGTACAGGCAGGTAGGTCTTGGCAGCAATTGGGAAAGTACAGACAGTCTGCCTGTATCTAGGCAACTAGGTAGTACGAATATTAACTAAGTTAAATTACCTGCGATACCACACTGCCGAGATGCGAAGCAGGTACGTACGTTGTTCTGCCCAGCAATCCTTCCTCCCTCCTTCTCTCCCTTGCCCACCATCCTCTCCCCCCTTCTCTCTCTCTCTCTCTGTCTTGCTCTACCCGCTAAACGCCACCGTCTGGAGACGCCCGCCTGCCCCCCCACCACAGAGTCAGTCCAGTTACTTCACGTTACAGGATGATTGACCTGGGTAATTTCATCACAAGCACTACCCCGGCAACCTTTTGGCAGATCAGGCACAGTGGAGCCATGTTAGCGGGGCATGTCGACACCAATCCCCGGGGGGGGGGCTACTACACTAGTATGCCGCTAGCTAGATGGCCATCTCCGTGTCCAATCATGACGGGGCTTTTACACAAACCTCCTTGCCCCTTTCCCCCCTGTTTCTTTACCGTTGCTTTTTGGGAGATTTTACCTTTCTTTGGGAGGTCTCCAGCAGCACCCACAGCTCGTAATTCCGCCTCGGTTTTCCCTCGTCAATCGTCACTCCTCCTCCTTCGGAGAAAATGAGTACGGGTAGTCTGGGTGGCATCGCCCACGCGACTGACAGCTGGAGACGGGCGCCGCTCCGCAAGTTACCTTCTCCGGATTCTCCAGATTTTCTTCAACGACAGTCAGTGCGGTAGGCCAAGCTTTGGATCATCTTTTCTCGCTAATCACCCTCGCTGAGGGGGGAAGCGCAAAGGCCCGTCCACTTGGTGACTGTTGACCTGTTCTGCCGTCGCTGAGACACATATCCAAGGCGGTTCCCTCTCAGAGTCGCAAAGCCTGCTCTGCCATCAGTCAGCATCGTCGTCTTGTCGGCGTACCGCGCGAGAGACACTACGCCACCCGTCAGCGAGGGTGCAAGCAAGGATCAGATGGCGGTTGCTGTTATTTACGAGAAGATTTCCCTCTCGTCTGATGTACTTCCAAGGTTGGAACCGAAGGGCTTGCGTGGCTGCCCCTCAGTCACCGTCACGATACGAGACATCATGAACTCTACAGCATGTGAGACGCCTGCGAGCTGTATGTGCGGTAAAGACGGTCGGTATTTTCTAATCAATAGGAACTCTCCAAAATCATCATCGGTCCACACTCTAAATGATCGGCTGGGGCCCAGTTGGCCTCCTTAATCGAAATCAATAATCCAAGTCGTCACATGGCACGTGACGCGGCTAAGAACGGAACTCAAATCGAGCTGCCATCGATCGCTCAGCTCAGCGACCATCCTCAGTAGAGCTTGTGCTCGAGCGTCATCTCGCTCTCGGGCTCGAGACCAACGCACGCGCGGAAGATGTTGGTCAGCGCCGCGCGCTGCTTGCTCAGCGCGTTGACGACCGGGGCCCCAGGAGGCGTCAACGGCGCCTTGAGCATGTAGCTCAGGATGCTCAGCACGCTGTGGAAGCCTTTGAAGTCCTTGGTCGCCGCGCCGTCCGTCGACGTCGCCTTCCACTGGATGCGCGTCATCATCTCAGCGACGAGCACGAGGTCGATGATGAGCGGCGACGCCAGTAGCGAGTCCTCGCACACGTTGAACATGGAGATGGTCTGGTGCCCGCCCATGAAGATCTCGGCATAGTACTCGTCGAGCGCGCGCTTGTTGTCGCCCACGGCCGGCATGTACTTGATGACGACAGTGTGGTCTGGGTGCTCGCCCTCCTTGTACAGCACCGAGTTGGCCTCGACCATGTCATCGACCACGTTAGACTTGGAGATCTCCTTAGACCGGAACTGCTTCTGCGAGCTGAGGTTCTTGCCGTCGTTGTTGCCCAGGTGGTTGTAGCTCGCGATGGACGTCAGTTTGATGCCCGCATTGACGAGGAAGTCGACGAGCGCCGACTTCATCTTGGTCTGACCCGACTTGAAGTCGTCGCCGCCGATGAAGGACCCGTGCCTCTCGGCCAGCTCGATGGCGCCCGGCACAAACGTGTTCTGCGGCGACCCGTTGATGAAGGGGACGCCCTCGAGGGTGCAGGCGACGGCAAAGACGGTCGAGGGCGAGACCTCCTCGTGGCCCTCCTCGATGGCCCTGAGCAGGTTGTCGGCGGTGTCGTTGACGCCCGGGATGATGTCAGCGTAGCGCTCCGTGTTCGCGGTCCACTGTACAATGACCTTGTCGAGGCCGTTGGCCTCCTTGAAGTCGCTGTCTCGCGTCAGCACCCCCTGTCTCCCTCACCACAATGCACGCACACACAAAAGCCTTACCGAATGTTCTTGCGAATCTGCTCGACGTGGGCCGTGCAGGCCTTGCTTCCGGGGATCAGATTGTCGGCCCGGTCCTCCTGGTTGGCGGCGATGAAGTCAGGGTAATAGATGCTCGGCAACGGCACCATCTCGGCCATCTCCTTCCTGACCTGTGCCTTGAGCGTGGGCTCGAGCACCTGGGCGCGGTCCATGGCGGCAGCCAGGTTCATGCCGCTGATGTCCCAGCCTCCAACGACGAGGTCGTTGGGGTGAACCATGGGCAGCAGGTCGTGGAAGGGGATGTTGACGTCCCTCGCCGTCTCGGCGTCGGTGCCCAGCTTGACGGTGGACCCCATGATGACGGAGCCGTAGTAGTTGGCGGCCCGGGTGCCTTCGCGGGTGTCCCACTCGAGGCCGCGGCGGTTGGCGAGGATGCCAGCGGTGACGGTGGTGCCGTTGTTGCCGCCCCAGCCGACGAGCATCATGCCGACGCGGGGCACTTTGCGGTCCGTCTTGAACTCGTAGACGGTCTCGGTGGGCGTGGCGATGTACTTGCCGGCGGCGTCCTTGGTGACCTTTGTGGTGCGGTAGGTGTACTTTGACAGGATCTCGGTGTCGGTGTAGACGACGTTGGGGGAATTGACAGTGAAGAGCTCGTGGTGCTGCTGGTTAGTGGCAGCGGCGCCGTTGCCGTTGTGGTTGGGGGAGGGTCCATCTCCGTGCGCGGAGCCCGAGTCGACCTCTGCATGGGGAGCCATGGCTTCTTGAGATTTCAGAGGTAGCGCGGGTCGGGAGGTAGAAGCGTGCGGTTTGTTCAGGGTTCAATTGAGATATTGGGCTTGCTTGCGTAGTTTGGCAAGATCTTTAGAGATCTTTGGCCGAGTCCGCTGAACCTCCGGGGGAGGCGGAACAGCGGGCTCCTGCGAACGGGTGATGGACCCTGGGCGCGCGTGGGTGTCAGCATTTCTTGGGTCGATTGTGTGTGTATGTGCGTGTGTGTGTGTGTGTTTGACGCCCGCGGAGGTTCGAAGACGAAGACACATGAGTGAGGGTGACTTACGAGTTGAGGAGGTTGGAAAACGTCTTGACGACGGGGTGATCGCGACTCGTAAGTGCGATCAGACGAAGGTTTGGGGTTCTGGTAGTAGGTGTGGTTCTGTTGGAGAGTAAGGCTATCCTCAGTTTGCTTAGTTAGACAGACTTTGTTTCTGGATAGATAAAAGAAGAGAGCAGAGGGGAAGAAAGATGGGCATTGGGGGGGAGGGAAGTATGGTTCAAATAGTTCATCCAAAGAGTCAATGCCAAGGCCGAGGGGGGGGACCGTTCGGAACACTGGGGATGGGTGAGAAGTCAAGCAAGGTACCTGGGCTAGATAGGTAGCCAGCCGTCTGTGGGACAAAGTGAACCTGGAGCTATGCCACGTCGGGACCTACTAGTCCTCTGTCGTCGTCGTTGGGGGGGACGGGGGGCGGTGAGACGGACGGACGGACGGATTCGCGTTGCGGAGAGTGACAGGACCACTGGCACGGCTCTGGCGGGTGGTGGGGCCTTGTGCAGCTCGGCTCCCCGGGATGCATGCAAATGCAACTATTGACAGATGACGGATCCTAAGGGCCTTGGCTACGCGCGCACTCGTATATTGTTTAATCTCGGCGGCGGCGGGGGGGTTCGGAGGGAGTCGTGTGCACCGGGCCTTTAGAAGACGTAAAAGAGATGCATACACATACAGTTGAAGCGGCCCTGTCACATGCCGCCGTGCCCGACTTTGCCATGCATTTTCCCCCCCTGCCCTTCCCCCCCCCCTCCGATGTATTGATCAATTATTAGTAGGTACCTCACTCATCGCGAGCGGCGGCCCGGACGAGGAACACCTCACACGACCCATCCTTGCATGCCCGGTACGAGCACGGCATCTCTGGGTCTTGCTTCGGTCCCCATGCGCTGCGCTGCGCGGTCTCGGCTGGCCCTGGCTCTTCCCGGCGCATGCGCTGAATCGCGTGGGTGGCCAGAGGAGGTTGTCCTCGGCCTTGGAAATTGGTCGTCAACGTCGTTTAAGTGGGAAGAACCATCAAAAGGACACCAGCGAGGAGGGACTGGGTTGGGCTGGGCTGGGCTGGGCTAGGCTGCCTTGGACGTGCGCGCGTTCGAACCGGCTACCGAAGGAGGGATGGAAGGCGGGATGGAGGGGTAACGCCGTGACGGTGACGGCCGTCCGATGAGCTAATCAGCCCGGTGACTTGGTGCTCGTGCGCTCTACTGCGGTACTGCGTAGGTAGCATTAGTACGAAGGCAGTAAGTTGCATAGCAGAGTAATTAGCGCATGGTTGTCTACTCCTCCGTCCGGCCACGTCGGGCCGGCTTCTTCGGCTCGAGGTAACGGGATTATCCTTCTCTTCCACGTACGTACTACCTATGCGTCAAACTATGGCAATCCTCTCCAGTGAAGATGCACCCCGAGCCGCGAATTGTCTATGCGCAATCTTTGCTACCATCCATCGGCCACCCTTCCGCCTCGGCTTTTTTTTTCCCAGCCCTTCCGCTCGGCTGCTGCGTCCGCAGACGCGAAACCTGGTCCCGGTGCAATGTGCGGTCTGGGTGTCGGGGCAGGTTGCCGTCCCGTTATGCGCCGGACAGCGAGATCTCTGCTCGGAGACGGAGAAATCGCCGACGCCGCCGGCTCCCCGGGTGCCAGCTCCGTCCCCATTGATCGCTGTATCGAGATCAACGACTACAAGAAGAAGACAATCCACAACAGAAGCTCCTCTATAGAGAGTTATGCATCGATACTTCAATTCCGACACAACCTGCTCCGAGTAACCCGACCCGTTATGCACGTCGGATACCGTCTAACCACCCGCGCCCGATCGGTCTCGGTTGTTTACACGCTGAGTGGATTGCGACATGCGGTGAGCTTCGCGCCGTCGGGAGAATCAGTCCAGTAGTTCTCGGCTTGAGAAATACGGGACCTGATGTATGCCATCACGTTTAGTCGGCATGTTTTCCTGCAACTTCCAATCCATGGGCTCGACGCTCACTTTATTCAAGCTGAACTTGTCGTCGGTTCCAAAATGGACGCGATGCAAGGGGGTCTTCGACTTTCTGGGAAATCAGGCATGTCAGACGACGAGCAGAGAGCACCGGTCACTTGGGAAGCTCTCGTCGACGACCTATCTCCAACCATGACAGAGACAAGCCACGTCGCGGAGGTTCTTGCTTCCTGGGACACGAACTGGTACTCCAAGGCTTCGCTCGGGTTGCGGACACACCATCCCAACCGAGAGGCCTCAAAGGATACTGAAGAAGCTGCGACCACAAAGGCGACCCACACGGCCGATGCCAAGACGGCCGTTGCGGAGCTCATGGGCACCGAAGTCGGCCCCCGTGGGTGGGGCCACTGACGACGAGCTCGAAGTGGAGTCCGAGGATGATGTCGCGGCGGTCTTCCAGCTGTGTGCTCATACTGGCGTCACGGAGTCCCTTTATGGCGGAAGGGGTGGTAGAGATCGAAGCCCCTCGGAAGACGTATGAGTAGGTGCCCATCAGAGGGGGGGTTGACGGCCTACAGGAAACTTACACGTCTCGAAAGTGGGCTCATGGAACTTGCTGTCGAGACTCGGCGCTGCAAGATTGAAAGTCTTTCCGTTCGCCAACGTGAATAACAACAGCAAACCTAAGAGTGGAAAGTGGAGCAGGGGGGGGGGGGGGGGGGGGGCCATCGAGGATACAGAAAATTACCCATGGCCTCGCCTCGGCGTCTCGTCTCAGGAGAAAGAATAAAAAAGCACTTGGACTTGCACCAAACGCTCCTCTGACTCGTTTTGGGTTCCTACGCGCGCTTTCCACGGCAGCTCAAAAGGGCAACATCGGCTGCTGGCTTCATTGGTCAAAATTCAGACGCCGTGGGTTGAATTCATTGTTAAAACCCGAACTGTCAGTCGGCTGGTTGAATTGAGGATTCGAGCGCTCTGCACATCCTCTGAACCTCCCTGCACCCCGAAACGCCGAAGAACACTCGACTGCCACCTGCCCCTTCTGCGTCATAGAACCCCGAGCATATAGAGTTCTTCTAGCCCTATTCCCCTTTTGTTGTGGTGAGACAGGCCTGAACGTTTCGATTGATGGATCATCCGGCTTGCAGGGATGACGGAGGGGGGGGGGGGGAAGGTGTCAAACAGGTTTTCCCTCCCGCGGCGATTGCGACTTATTGGGTTGCCGCGAGCTTATCTCCCCTCCCATAACCCTCGTGGGGAGCTCGCACGCGTCCCTGGGATCGGGTCTGGAACGGCCGGCCAGGATAACAGGAATCAGAGTTTGGGAGGGTGCTGTAGTGCTCCCTAGGCCACTTCGACTATGACGCAGTTCCCGGTGCCCAGGCGAAGTGCAGTTGGTTAGCTTGCCATCAAAGGACACGCCCCTCCCCTCATTTGAAGAAAAGAAAAGAAAAAAAGAGTTGCGGACGCGTTTTGATGGCTCATGTGAAGGACATGCTCAAGAACAACCCCCAACCGTGCGTGCTTTCTTCGGGTGATCAGCCTGAATACCTTTAGAACAGCAGTGCCTGAACGGATGACATCTAAACGGGCATAGACTGTGGGGAACCAGCTGTGTAAGTGATTGAAATGTGCCGTTCTGTCGGCACGTGGATTGTGGTCATTAGAGTTTGGAAGAAGGTTCAGCCTCCGACAGCAAGCGCCCAGCCGCCAGGCACCCTCCCTGTTCGGGTGCTCTCTCTCGACTAACACGTTTTCCCATTGAAGAAATCCGCCATTCCGGTTAACTTTTCCAATGGCACGTTTCGCACAAACCTCACTGGGAAGTACCCGAGACAGAGCAGGGGAGCAAGTCACCATGATGAGGAAGACGAAGAAGAACAAGTTCAAGAACCACAAAGCATCGTTATTTCATTCAGGCACGCCACCTATGCAGCATTACTATAATCAGGAAACCCCTCAAACGTACCCCCAGGATGTCATGTAAAGGATAAAAAGGAAACAAAATGATGAGAGCGAGCGAAGCAGCTGATGATGCTAGACTCAACTCATCATACCCCCTTTGACAGTTCGGTGCGCCATGCCCCTGGCAGGCGGCGAGCTATCAAAGAGAAGTTGAGAAGAATAGAGAAAAATGAAAAATGATAGATTTCCTTGTTGCCCGGTAGTGCCGTACTACTCCCCCGATGCCCTGCCAAAGTGCGAGGAGCACCTTAGGCCTTGAACGCGCGAGCCTCGCGTGTCTCGGTGCGCTTGCGAAGGTTGAACTCGATGGCACGCTTGCGGGCCGTCGGGGACTGAGTGAAGCAGACGGAGCCGCCGAACGGGCCGGCGAGGGCGGCGTTGCGAAGGCGGGCGACACAGACGTTGTCGGCACCGCCGACGTTGGCCTGGCATGTCATGCCGGCGGGCATCTTGATGGCGACAGGGAAGTCCATGGTGGAGGCGCCCGAGAGGCCGCCGAAACCGATACCGGGGACGTTCTGGGTGACCTCAGCCTTCTTGAAGGCGCTGGGGTCAGTGCCGCCCGAGGTGGCGTCAATGTCGGCCGTGAGAGGACCAGCACCGTCCTGGTTGACCTGGTGGAAGGTCATCTTGAGGGTTCCGTCGTCGGCGGTCGTGGGCAGGCCTCCGCTGGAAGCCATGCCGGTGGCGGCCTTGACGCCGGTCTCGACGGTTCCCTTGGGCGTCTTGCTACCCTTGCCGTTCTGGCGAGCGGCGATGTTGCGACGAGCCATCATTTCCTCGTGGATGGCGCGGGCCTCCTTGGCAGCGGTCGTGTTGCCAGCAGCGCCGTCCATGAAGGTCTGGATCATCGCGGCAGCATCGACGGGACCACCGCCCTGGGTACGGCCGAGCGCGGAGGCCTTTTTGGTGCCCAACTCGCGGTCGCGGATGATGGAGGTGTCGGCCTCGGAGCCGCAACGGGGAGACGCGCAATCGCGAGGTGTGCCGTCAATCACTGGGATGTATTAGCGAAAGCCTGAGCCGACGAGGTAGGGAGACTTACAAGAGAGACCGGGAAGGTTGACGCCGTTGGCGCCCTGGACGCTGTCGATGACACCGTGGGCGAGGACGTTGGTGGCAGCGAAAGCCGCGAAGAGGATGGTGGAGCCGTACTTCATCTTGGCGGTTGGAAAGATTGGTGGAAGTTGATTCTGAACTTGGAAAGCTGTGCGATTACTATGATTCGAAGGCAGTCAAAAGGAGCTCCAGGCTCGTGTGGGAAAGAAAGGCAGATGAAAAAGGCTAAAGAGAAGATGAGATGCTGATGAGAGACAAAGAAGGGGAAAGTTTAACGGACACGCAGGCGACTCTTATACAAGTCATCGATACTCTGGATGGCAGGACTTGGACGACGTTGAAGACAACTGATGGGTCTTGGCAAACCATCGGGCCTAGTTCCCAAGACCAGGGCTTGCAGCCACTATGCTCCTGAATGAATCATCCGGTTGCCCCTTTCTCACGAAAGATCAGTTGAAGCATCGATCTGACGACCAGACAACACACGTTGTGGGCGTGAGCAAAAACCACTGTTGCGAAGATGCGATTGGTTCACCACCGTTTCGAAGAGGGCGGCGGCGGGCCGGGTGAGGGAAACGCCATGCCTGGAGTCAGCCCGAGGGTGGTTTCTTCGGCAAAGAGTGCGAGGATACTCCGTAGGCCTTGCGTGAACCAGACACTGGCGATCTGAGCTCCGATTGGTAGATCGTTGAAAACCGCCGTCGTGGGGGAGCGGCTCAGCTCCCTCTCAGGTACTAGGGCCAACCTTGTCTCCGGTTTTTCAAGGGGCTCGCCGTCAATACCGGTCATGATATCGTCGGACAAGGTTTGGCGACAGGGAGGGTTAGCGACAGGGAGGGTTAGCGACAGGGGCGTTCCTGAGGGCAGGGGCCATCCCACCTCCACCTGCAGAATATTTTGGAACAGCACTGGGATCACATTGATCGTCAAACGTGAGGTGTGTGAGGTTGTTGGTCGGTGCAGACGAGCTTGGTTCCAGTGAGCGGCTGAGTGATGCTGCAAGAGGGTGAGACGGGGCAAAACCACCAGGATATTCGTGAATGGAATGTCTCCGCTCGTGTCCAAGAACTCACGGAACGCAAGCGAGTGTCCCTGATGGTGTCTCCGTTCTCCGCTAGCGGAAGAACGACAAGGTCATTCCCTTTTGGGGGTAAGGGCCTTCCGACACGGCGATCGCAAGAACCCGAGATGGCGGCAAATTTCTCCATGGTAAAGTTTGACTGCACTTTTGCGATGTGTCCTACTCCTTACGGATGCTTCATGGCAAGAGACTCATACCGATCTTAGAACCGTTGTTGAAATGCACGAGAGACGCGGACCACGGCTGACATGGCTTGGCAAAAGCAGCAGGCGGGATGAAAGGTCAGTGATCCTACGTCGTCCCGAGTCGCGTCGTAACAAGCCTTCGACGAGGCGGTTGACAGTCCTTGGCGAAATCCTGGGCATCGAAGAACAAAACTCGGGCTTCGGAGGCCTTTCCACGTTTCGTTACTGCGCGCACGGTTGTTTGGCCCCTTCGCAGCTCTAAATATGAATATAGTGGGTAGCCCGGCGAGGCGGCTGAGGGAAGAGGGAAGAGAGGATCTGCCGGCGATTCCGCTCCAAGAAGCAAGCTTAACCAAAACGGGGTATGCTGATCGTCGGGTGTCTTGTCCTGAGGGCTGTACTCCGTACAGAGACCACTTAGCCCCCTCCGTGACACAGGTGAGGTGGATTCTGCAGCTTCGATGGGCCGCAACCAGAGTTCGTTTTTTGGATGATCCCCGGTTTTTTTTGACTTGGTGTGTTCAATCTCTTGTCTCAGAAATTTGTCACTGTAGCATGTCCAACGGGATGCGAGATGTTTATGCTATGTTAGCTGCGCCACAAGCGGGTTCCGTCCTCACGTTCGACGTCAGGAGAAAGACGACTTTTCTTCGCAGACGAAGAGTGCAGAAGCCGATGGTAATCAAAGCGAAGCCAGAGCCAGGCAAAATGATAAGTGTATGATATCATATCGGGAGTTTCACCGCCGGTGAAGTCAAATGTCCAAATCATCCACTCAAAACGGCCTGCAGCGCTGCACGAGTAAGCCGAGTAACCGCTCGTCCAGTTTCGCTGCGATCAATGGTGGTCAGGGATCCAGCCCAAACACTGTCTGGGTGTATAAGGACGGAACACCGTATCCTAGCTATGGGGCAGAGAAGTGTCACTACCCATGTGAGACGTCTTCCAATCGCACAACACTCTGCATCGATCTGATTGCAACGCAGAGAACTGCGGCAGCGCGTTTATCGCTAAGCAAGCGGGGCAATATCAGCTCAACCGTTGCCGGGGTATGGTCGAGACGACCCGAGGTTTAGCTCTCAGAGTCGCATGTTGTGCCTTCATCGGAAGAAGAACGAGTTGCTGCGATGTTGAATAGTTAACGAGACGGAATACGTGCACCCATATGATGATGTGCGCCGATCCGGAAGATTTCCCGACGATTGCTTGGCGCTTGGCGCTTAGCCGAGACTCGCTGGGTGCCACGAATCGTTTCTGGGCCAGAGAGGCGAGGGTTCCATACCTACTACTGTGATACGGCGAAATACCGCCGGCCTCAACAACTCTTCGACGATATTATTGCAAACATGGGAAACATGTTGGCGCGGCCAGCCATGGCTAGGGACGTGGGCGAGATCGCATCGACCCACGTCACCTGCACCCTACGGGTGACGTTTCTGCCAAGCTCGCGTTGCTTCGATATCGGTCTCAAGTATGCCACTCTGAAGCAGCAAGTCGTCTCTATCCAGGATAGAGTCGCGGCAGTCAAGTGGCCTGGTGCTGGTTGCAGCGTGGAGCTACCAACAGGTTTCCGAATGAAGCGAAGATAAATAAGCTGGACGGGAAGTGTTTGTGAAGGCGAGTAGGACAACAAGGGCTCGGTTGGCCATTCTAAGATTGAATGCACCCCGAAACGAAGTGTAGCGTTGGATGATGACGCATGTCGTCGTCGTGATGGAGGGTTGTAGTGTTGCGCAGGTCTGTCTCTCAACCCTCGTGACGTTGAGTTTTGGAGAAAGATCACGTTTGGTTCCAATATCTGAAAAGGCAGGAGCAGTTACAGGTGGCACCCGACTAGTTGCTGCTCAGATAGAATCGCTGCTCCTGGGTGACTAGTCGTTTGACGGGTAACTACCTGGGTACCTAGCATCTAAGTACCTAGGTATGCAATTGGTTAACTGCGAGCGCCTTTTCTGTCCTCTGCATCTATCTGCCGGTTCCCGATGACCGGCCACCAGGTGGCAACGCCTTTTGCGACTGTCATTCGCCAACGTCCCTTGTTTCACTTTTAACATCTCTAGCAGCCGGCCTCCTTCACTTCTTCACCTCAACCAACCCGACACCTCTCGCATCACAGTCCCCTGGCAATCTCTGGTGTGGCGCATGACCTCCGACGCGCCCAAGACTGCCGAGGGGCCTATCACCTTTGGTTGAGAGGAAGCCCATAAGGACTTGGCATATCAAGCAGTACTACATCCTGGCGTCAGAGATCAATCACTCTCGCCTTTTAACCCAGTGGATAAGGAACAAGTGTTTGTGTGCCTGCTACTGCTTGGAAAGCCTCACGACCCGGAAAATGAGGCAAGAGCGCCTGCTTAGACAGGCAATTCACCTTCATCACATTCGCTTTTCTGTCACATCTCCCACCTGCGGTCCAATCGCCCAACCACGAGACGCTGCCCCAATGGCAGAGGAGCGATAGGTCTTGGCTACCATCGCTCACATGCTGAATGTTTCCATTGCGAGGGGTCACTCGCCCCTGGGCCAACGAATGTTGCCAGCAAAATCGGCATAGTGGCTCCCCAACGTTTCTCGTCCAAGATGCATACGGTTGCTCGATCGCACACATGATTCGTTAGTTCGGCCAAGATGTCACTTTAAACTATGGACAGGTTCCCGGCAGATGTAAACTGAGTGGCTTTCTCTCCATCTAGTTATATAGGTGCTCTTTTCGCTGCTGCGCTCATCAAGATGATACCCGTGCCTGCCATCCCATCACCCCTATCCGTTCCTTGCCATGTTGCGAGCTGCTCGTTTTGTGTCCGTACTGGCGGGCATCGCCGCCGCCTGTTGCAACGGGGACGATGCCCTCTGCGAGAAGAAGTATTCCGACGTGACCTTCGTTGGATCCCACAACAGCGCCTTTGTCGGCATCACGCCCGCCCATAACCAATATGTATCGGTGACGGACCAGCTCGACATGGGCGTGCGGTTTCTCCAAGCCCAGACCCAGAACAAGAACGGCCAAATCCAGATGTGCCACACGACCTGCGTCTTGCTGGATTCGGGATCGCTATCCGAGTACCTCGGGGAGATCACCTCTTGGATCGAGGCCCATACGCGAGATGTGGTCACCTTGCTTCTCACCAATATCGATGCGATGCCCGTCACGCAGTTCGGCGACACGTTCAGAGACACGGGTCTGGAGAAGTACGTCTTCAGGCCAAAGGAGAAGATGGCCCTCGACCAGTGGCCGACGCTCCAGGAACTCATCGATGATGGCACGAGACTAGTCGTATTCATGGGTAATTTGTGTTCATGTGCCTTCGAGACTACTCAAGAGGCGGGCTGACGGTGACAGACTATCACTCCGACACAAGCAAGGTGGACTACATCCTCGACGAGTTCCAGTACTACTGGGAGACGCCGTTTGGAGAGACCGACGGAGACTTTCCGAATTGCAACATCGACCGGCCGCAGGGCGTCGACCCGAACGCCTACATGTACCTGGTCAACCACTTTCTCGACGTTGAGCTGTTCGCGGGCATCAAGATCCCGGACCAGTTCAATGCGCCAAAGACGAACTCGTTGCAGTCCATCGACAAGCAGGTCAACTTGTGCAGAGGGAAGTGGGGACGGACACCGAACGTTGTTCTGGTAAGTCGACCCCTTTTCCGACACCGAGCTGGGTGCGTCAGCTCGGATGGCTCATGTTTGGGGAGCTGACCTGAATGGAACAAAAGCTTGACTGGATCGACATCGGCGAAGCGATCAAGGCACAGAGCCAATACAACGCCTGAGAAGTGGCCTTCCATACATGGAATGCGGTAGGGGCACGACACGTTATCTCAAAAATAGAGATAGCTACCTACTCCTTCCTATAAAGGCGAGAGGCGCAGGCAACCAGCAGTGCCAAGAAGGGGGCGATAGGTCAGCCGGCCCTGCGGCCACGATCCGCGTATTTCCGCCGCGAGGAAATCGCGCTGAAAGGGCTACAGGGACGATTCGCGGGGCGAGAAACGAGCATGCTGTTCGCGTAATGTAAGGGAGGGGTAAACAGCTGAGTAGATCGGGTGTGAGCGAAGCCACTCTTCGGTGACCCAATCAGGCATAGGAGGAGTTCATGGCTTTGGCTGACAGCGGACGGGAGTGGGAGCAACTCGCATGCATTTTTAGTCATCACCCATTAATACCACATTAATACCAGGCCTCCTTATGGCAGCCTGCTCTCTTCTTCCGTTGTCGCTGCTCTCCCACTTTGTTGCGCATTCATAGCCGTCGTATCGCGTGTCCGTCTTTTATCCCTTGGATACGTAGCCATGGCTCAAAACTCATAACGACGACTCGTCCAAGAGTCTCATCCCGCCATTTTGCCATTCCATCAACGACATTTGGCGCATCAGACTCCCTATAACCCCCCTCAAGTGCGCGGCTCGCATCGACCATCTCATCTTACCACCATGGAGAAAGACTGTGCATGGCTTGCTGGCGGTGATTACAGGGACTTTGTTAGGTCTCTCTCCTTCTTGGACCCCCGCCTGCGGCAGCGAGACCCCAAGGCCCAAACCCAGCGGAGCCCATTTACAGACGACGGCGCCAGGGTTGTCAAGCTCAGCCTCGAGAACGGCACGTTCGCCCGGACGGCAGAGTTTGACGAGCCGGCCGGTCTAGAAGCACACTTCCGCAGTACGGCGTCGCTGCGCGGCCGGCGGAATATCTACGTCGTGGAGGGACTCGGTCCAGGCTTCGCCGGCGTCCTCGGCGAGCGCTTCTCGCTCCACCCGTCATTCTTTGTGGAGCACGAGCGCGTCGTCGTACATAACCTCAACTGGATGGGCGAGAGCGACGGCGTGCAGCTGCCGTCCGTCATCCAGAGCCGGGGCCACCTGGAGATGAAGTACTATGAGGCCGTGGCGTTTAACAGGAAGCCGACGAGTTTCCGCTGGGTGTGTGCTGCTACCGGCAGACACATCGGGGTATCTCGTGACTTCAAGTGGGACAACTCGCCTGATGAGGTGGGGAATTATTTGAATGTGGGGGTTGTCAGGAGGAAGTGCGGTGTGTGGTCGAGAAGGACTGAAGGAGGTGGTTGGGACTGTGAGCAATCCCCATCCCGAGTCTTTGCCCATTGGTTAATGATCTCCAGGTCTCGTGCTATGTGACCCCCCAGTGAAAAGCGTCCGGACAGGGGATGAATACAAAATGGAATATCCTGTCAAGGCATACCCTTACCAAGGCGGCTATCTCGACTTCGTCCCCGAAGAAGAGCAGATCCGTGTCGCCAGGGAAGGCCGCTACTGCGGCCCCCCGCGTACCTCGATGCTCGAGGATCTCTCCTTCTACCTCGAAACTCACTCCCGGCTGGTGGACATTGCGGAGCCCGAGTCGGTCAACGTCTTTGTCAAGAAGATTGTTGCCTCGCACTTCCTCAAGCAGAGCGAACACCTGCGAGCAACCCTCTCGGCGGTGCAGCGTGGCCTCACGCGCAAGCAGGACCTCGCCAAGATGCCGATGAACAAGGTCGAGGCCCTCTGGAGCGACATGCAGGGCTGGGAGCGGCGGACGGGGGAGTACCTTGAGGACCTCGAGGGCATTATGCTCCAACTCGGCATCCCGCTATCGCACCCGGTGCCGCCAGTACCGGTGAACATGCCGCCTGCGCGGCCCGGCGCGCTCACGGCTGAGATCGTTGCGTGGCAGGACTGTACGGCCGACTTCCAATTTCTCTACCTCCGGTTCCGGGAGCTGCGGCACCGCACGGAGACGCTCAACGCGGCGGTGACGGGACTGGCGAGCATCACGGGGAACAGGCAGGGGTACAAGGAGCAGCAGCGGAGCATCCGCGAGGCCAAAAGCACCAAGGCGGTGACGCTTCTGGGGCTGGTATTCATCCCGCTGGCGTACACGTGCTCGTTATTTGGGATGGAGGTTCCGTACGGCCCGGGAGGGGAGTATTTCTGGATCTACTTCGTCACGTCGGCGCCGCTGATCCTGGTGGTATTGCTGGGGTACTACGTACTGGATTTTGGGTACAATGATGATGGCAGAGCTTGGTCTGTGGTTACATTTAACAAGTCCATCAATGAAAGGCTATACAGGTTGAAGCGGCAGGATACCGAAGAAATTTTCCGGGATACGAGTAGAATAGAGATGTCAAGGTTGGAATCGTGCCGGTAGACTCGGTATAAGTGCCCTGAAGCTGCAGCTGTTTAGTGACTAATGAGCTGTGTCGATGAGAGCTGTTATGGTGTGGGCCCGCGTCAGTTAAGTGCTGCTTATCGGCGTGTTTAGTGGCGTCGCGGTGCGCGATAAGCTCCCGTCCCGCCGTACCTGAACACCAACACGTCGCGTCTCCCGGACGCGTCAAAGAGCTCTTAATTGACCTGCACTCCACCACCCACCGCTCAACTCTGCCACAACATCCTTCACGTAGTATTGGCACTCTCAGTGACCATTAACCTTGGATCAACTCTTTCTAGTCCTTTCATGTTTTGATACCCATCATCGTTCCTGTTTTTTTCTTAATTACAACCCACAATGGCTTCAGAAAAATCAGCGCCGCGCTCACCCAGTGCAAGCCCAGCGCCAGAGATGATGCTCTCACCGAAATCACGAATCGAGGCCCGTTTGGCTGCCCTCGACACAAGTTCCGAGGATGACGAGCCCAAGCAGGCCGGCCGCAAGAGTAAATCACCCCCGACGCGTGTCCAGGACAGCGACTCGGAAGAAGAAGTCTTCTACCGCCCCAGGGGACGCCTCGCCGCCCAGCTTCAGGGTGGCACTCAACCAGCAGATTCAGACGACGAACCCGAGACCTTCCTCGACCGTATTCAGAAAAGACTAGGATCTTCTGGCGACGATGAGGAACAAGACGCAGAGAACACAGCCATGGGAGACGTAGAAGACGAAGACGACGTTCCCGTAGCACCACGAAGGCTGCAAAGGAAGCCCGTTAAAGAAACCACACCACAACCAACCCAGAACCCCATGGCGCAGTCTAGTCCCGGACTCTTCGTGTCTCCTGACCGCCAATCACCGATAAAGTCTGCCAACTTGGCATTGGCCGACAACGGCTCCGACTCCGACGCGTCGCTCCCCTCGTTGACCAAGAGCGCCAGGTTCCAGGCCCTTGTTGAGCGCAAGCGACAAGAGAGACTGGCCCGTGAGGCAGAAGAGGAGAAGAAGCGCGCCGAGCGCATGGAGCGGCAGCAGACCACCAACATCGACCTCTTTGACGACGACGACGCCGGTAATGTCTCCGACATCACCGACGACGAGGGCGGCAGGAAGCTTAGTCAAGCCGCAAGGCCAGCAAGGAAGGCTGGCAAGAAGGCCGTTGAAGAGATGCAGCGCGAGACGCAGCGCATGGCGCGTAACATGCAGCTTGCTCACGAGGCCAAAACGAGAAAGAAGTTCACAAAGGCAGACTTCCTCCAGCGCTTCAACTTCGGAGCCCCGGCGAAGTCCGATCCCAAGACTTCGGGCTCGAGCCGTCCGACTACGCCGATCTCGGCTCACCAGACCGACGCCGAGATGAAGGACCCTGAGACACCGCCCAGTTCTCCGCCCGTTGCGAACAACATGTCTCCTGCCAAGGTCCAGGAAACTACAGCTGCCGTTCCACTGCCCGGTGCCCCTGATCATGATGAGTTCTCCCTTGACGATCTTTTCGAGGCATCGCGGAGACTCAACAAGGGAAAGGGAAAGGCCGTTGCGTCTCCTCAAAAGACCCCCGTCAAAGACAGCAAGCCTAAACGCCGTGTCCGTATCAAACTGCCTACTATTTCAGCAAACCAAGCATTCATCGACCTCGACAACGACGACGGCGATGATTTGGAGATCACTGGCGGAAAGAAAAGCAAGCTTGACGCCTTGTTCAGCAGGGTTCCTGACAGAAAAGCCAAGGAATCAAATTCTCTTCACGCCCTGCGCCGCCTCGCTCAAGTCGGTTCACCCACCAAGGAGAGGAAACGAAAGTACGAAAAGCCAACCATCACGGTTGGCCAGCTGCAACTCAACTTGCAGCAGCGGGCGCGCCAGCAAGCCAAGATTGAGCGTGAGAAGCGTCTGGAGTACCTCAAGTCGAAGGGTATCGTTGTCCAGACTGCAGAAGAGCGCGAACGCGAGATGCAGGAGGTTGAGGACATTGTCACCCGGGCTAGGAGGGAAGCCGAGGAGATCATGGAGCGTGAGCGTCAAGCCGCCAAGAAAGAAAAGAAGGAAAAGAGGAAGAACGGCGAGCTTGATGCCTGGGATGACAGCGACGATGAGGAGTACGAAGCCTCCGATGAGGAAGCGGAAGGAGGTGCTGCAGTGGAACTCGAGCTCTCTGGTTCCGAAGACGAGGAGGCTGAAGATGACGACGCTTCTGACGCGGACGTTGAAGGCGTCGCTCTATTCGACGACGAGGCCGACGACACTAACTCGGAGCACCCCGAAGCTGATGTCGAAGCTCCCATGAAAGATGACAACGAGTCCGATGAAGACTTGGGCCTCCCCACAAGAAACACCCGTCGCTCGAAGAAGACCCAGGTCATTTCCGACGATGAGGATGAGAACAGGGTCGAGGCGACACCCAGACCCAAGACTGCGACTCAGCGCTCGCCTATTGCACCCAACACCAAGTCGCCTGCTGTCCCTACTTCAGTCCTGCGTTCTGCAAAGAAGACCTTCATCCCTGGACTTCCCGTCACGGGAGCTGCTGGGCTAGGCCTTACCCAGATCTTTGCTGGTACTATGGACGACAGCCAAGAGGCTCCCGGCACCATGTTCTCTCAGTCGCCTATGCCGGACTTCGACAGCCTCCCTGATTCCAACCTCATTGGTCTCACTCAACGACATGAAAGCATGATCCTCGACAGCCAGATCGGTGACACGCAGAGAGCTGAGACGCAGCAGGACTCTGCGGAGGGCGTGCACCTTCACTTCTCTCAGTCCCAGGTCCATGCTTTCGATAGTCTAGTGCGCGACGAGGAGTCAACTCAGATCTCAATTGATGCCACTCAGGACGCTGGTCCGCAAAACTACACGCCTCTGAGACAACGCTTCGTCGAGCCTCCTATGTCCACTGTTAGAACTGTGGTTCTCGATAACGAAGCGGAAGTCGACTCGGTACAAGACTCCCCTCTTGTCCGTAGAGGCAAGCTGCGCCGCAAGATCGACGTCGCGGCTGCGGTTGGTCACGATGAGGACGAGGACCCCAGAGCCAGTCCCGAGGTGGACGAATTCGGCTTCAGGACAACTGCCTTCAACGTCATGAAGGAAGCTGTTGAGAAGCAGAAGAAACTCAAGAAAGCGGAGGACTATAACCGCAAGAAGAGCAAAGCCAAGGAGATGGTCGAGGACCAGGCCGAGGAGTCTGAAGACGAATATGCCGGTCTGGGAGGCGTAGACGGCGAGGACAGCGATGATGACGATGCTGCCTCTGTCAAGGAAATGATTGACGACGAGGGCGGTATGACTGCTGACGACGAGCGCAAGCTCGCTGCTCTTTATGCGTAAGTGAACATAACTTACATGTGCAAGCCGTCTTACTAACGATTCCTAGCGAGCGTGAGCGTGCAAGCGATGAGAAGATGGTAGACAAGCTGTTCCACGACGTCACAACGGGCATGCTCCGCCGCAAGCGCGGCGCTGACTACGGCCTCTCAGACTCGGATGATGATGGAGAGGCCCGGAGGCGGCTGAAGCGCCGTCAGTTCCAGAAGATGCAACAAGCCCTCTTCACCGATGAGCGCATCAAGAAGATTGCCGAGAAGCCTGGCAACCAGGCCTTCCTCCGCACCCTCGAGGACCGCGACAGCGACGAAGAGATGGATTTCCTTGACTTCGCGCCGGAGCCGATGGAGACTGAGGACTCCCAGTCTCAGGAGCAACAACAACAAACGGTGCCGGACAGCCAGCCCACGACGCAGCGACAGCCCCTCGGCACCGACGCGACCAACAGGCCGCCGGCCAACATGCGCAGGACCAAGGATGGCAAGAGACCTGCCTCCCTAGGCGAGATTCGCGAGTCTGTATCGAGCCTGCTCGAGGACATGAACGAGGTCATCCCGGCGACGGACCCGAATTCGGACAGTGAGCCGGACGACGACGACGCCCGTCCGTCGTCGTCACGGAGCAACAAGGAGAACCACTCCCCAGGCAAGAACCCCCGCCGCACCGGGTTCCGCCACCAGGTCGTCGACCGACTCACCCTCAAACGCCAGTCCTCGTCCACAATGTCCACGACGTCCGCAGCGGTCGCTTTCGCGATACCCAACGCTGCCGCGCCTTTTGGCGGCAGTTTCAAGACCCCGACGCTGCTCCGACGCGCGACGACCAACTCCTCGGTCCTGAGCTCGCAAGGCAGCGGTGCAGGCGGTGCGTCGGGCGTCGCGCCCTCGGCCTTTTCCTCCCGCGGCGGCGGCGGCGGCGGCGGGTTCGGCGACGACGGCAAGATCAAGAAGAACGCAAGCAAGCGGTCCGGCGTCAGCGCGCTGGCGAGGGAGAACGAGCGCCGCGCGGCGATCCAGGAGAGCGAGAAGCGCCGGGAGGCGAAGAAGTGGAAGGGCGCGGAGAGGCGGCACCAGGCCGTCAACGGCCTCTTTGGGGCGGGCAAGTTTGAGTGAGTAAATGGCCCCGCCGGTCTGTATAGGGGGGCTACGCTGGTCCGCGTAATAAGAAATTGGTATAAGAGGGTTTCTGGTCAAAAGGCGTTGGAAAAAACATGGAATGAATCCGGGCGGCGACGAGTTTTGGGTGTGCATTTCCGGCGTTGCTGGCGGATGCGAGATTTTGTATCCTTTTTAACCGCGGTAGCCTGATGAATTACAATTTTGTCCGTGTTCCCATCGACATCCCTTTCCGGAACAGGTGCCGTGTGGCTAGACTTTCGTGGTGAGACCGCCTAGCCATAGTGCCGGACGCCGGCTCATCAAAGGCAAGGAGGTTGCGAGGCATGAGCAACTTTTATTCATCTGATAGTGCTGCTAGTCTATCCGTACGTCCACCGCCAAACGACATCTCAGTAGAGCAGCCAGAGGCTGTGCGTGTGTGTATCTTCCCGCTGACCGTCCACCCATCTCTCTCCCCCGTGCCACTCCTGTCGAGGCGAGCCGGGCATGACTCTACCAGCCGATGCCGAGTACTTATCGCCGCCCCGTTCACCGAAAACCCAGAACTCTTGCGTCAAGCAAGGGAGGACGACGAGCCCGACAATGACGACTGACGCGTTCTCTATTTCTTCTTCTGACCGGCGACGACGGTGATCTCCTTGGGCAGCTCGGCGACGTAGGGCAGGAACTCGGGCTGGCCGGGGATGTACTTGCGCAGCACCTCGGGGACCTTGAGGCCGTCGGGGGTCTGGTAGTTTTCCATGATGCAGCAGAGGGTACGCTCTGTAGCGCAGAGGGTCTGTAGGGAGGGTGTGGGTTTTGTCAGCTCTCACGCTCGATGAGGTTTCCAATGGGAAGCACGCCCAGAGGCGGGGGGTACTTACGGCGTTAAGGGCGTGGACGTAGTCCTTGCGTCCAGCACCGGGGGCCTTGAAGCAGCAGGTTAGCTCTCAAGTCTTGATTCGAGACAGGCCGGGGGTTGTGTAAGGCTTACCTCCTTGGCCTTCTTCACACCGTAGCGAACTTCGAGCTCGCGAGTCTGGTAGTCCGTGCCTGTTTTCGTCAGCTTGCGATGACGTTGGTTGGCATGAAGACGGGACTTACAGTTGGAGCAAGAGACGAGCTCCTTGTACTCCTGCTGGAAGGGGAACCAGGCCTCCAAGTCGTACTTCTTGGCGGCGGCGTTATTCCTGAGCGTGTTAGTAGCTCTCTGCGAATACATGGTTGTGTTGATATCTACTCACAAAGCTCCAGAGACGATGGAAACGACCCTGATATCACAAAGTCAGTCTGTCGCTATCGGTGTTTCGGCTTCGTAGTCACGCACCGGTAGGGTAAACCCAGGCTCTTGTAGAACTCCTCGGAGGCGGCAATCATCTCGTCAAAGTGTTTCCAACTCTCCTCGGCTTTGCAGAAGACGAACTGCTCAATCTTCTCGAACTGATGTACACGGAATAGACCCCAGGCCTCCTTGCCGCTGTTTGACATCTAGTTAGTCCCGCGCATGCGCACACATCAGGCAGAGGATATCGACATACTGCTTGCCGGCCTCCTTGCGGAAGCACGTGCTGTAACCGGCGTATTTGATGGGTAGCTGACTGGCCTGAAGCCACTCCTCACTGTGCAGGGCGGACAAGGGCTGCTCGGAAGTGGCGATGAGATACTTCTCCTCGCCGTCGCCCGTCACCTTGTACCTAAGATATGTCAGCATAGAGCCTGGGAGTACCAAGCGTTCTATTTTTCCTTACAGCTCCTCGTCGAACTGCTCGAGCTGGGCAGTCTTGGCCATCTGGTTGCGGTTCATAAAGAAGGGGGGCTGGTTGGGTGTGTAGCCCTTGTTGAAGAGGAACTCGAGACCATAGTTGATGAGCGCCTGGTTGCTGTTCGTGCCATGTCAGTACTCCGCCTCCTACCACACGCCGTTGTGGCCAGAAAACATACAGAAACAGTCCGTATCCGGTCAGGCAGTAACCTCTGTGGCCGACAAGCTTGATTGCACGCTCAGAGTCATAGCCCGCCAGGCGGGTGACCACCTGATGGTGGGAAAGCGTCTGCTCTGTCTTGGCCCCAAGACCAGCCTCGGGCTCCCATTTGCGCTCCGTGACGTTGTTGTCCTCGTTATCGCTGACAGGAACTGAATCGTGGACGTAATTACCGATGCTCTTGGCCTTTGCGTTGAGCGCGACGAGCTTCGCAGCCGCTTCATCCTCCTTGTCCTTCTTCTGCTTCTGCAGGTCCTCCTTCTTCTTCAGCAGGTCGTCGGCATTCTCCTTATTCTTCTTCTTCATGCCGATCTCCTTTTGTACGGCGTTGATCTCGCTGCCGAACTGCGTCGCCGCATACTGGGTCTTCCGGTGGTCTGTTTCAGTCCGAAAGACGCATTCATTAGCGTACGTTGTCCCTGTCGAGCGGTACCTCTAGAGGCGGCGGAGGGGAGCGATTGAGGATCCGTACCATCCCACAGAGCGATGACCTCGTCGACAATCTCGACGGGCGCATGACGACGGCGCTGGGACTCGCGGATTTTGTCCGGGTCGCCGCCGCGCTCCTTGATGAAGTCTTGAAGGTCGAGCATAGCGATGGTTTTTTTCGGTACGCAGACGGGAGGTCGGCAGGGCGAGCTATGAAATCCCAAGTCATTAATAAATAGAACCGGGCACGGGCTCTATAACGGCGATTCTTACTCGTTCCTTGGGACTGCGGGAAGGGATTGCAGCTGTTTCGGCGTGACTACCTAGGTATCTCGGTGACTCAGGGACAACTTGACGGTGGTAAATTGTCGTTGCTGAGTGGTGGGGTAGTTTGGCGGGGGCGGGGCTGAGGCGGTCAAACGCAAGGGTCTCTATCGCTCTCACACCAGTAACAGCACCCTCTCTCCTTTAGGCACGCATGCAACACACTCCATCCATCACAGAAAACGCGATATGCAACGTGAGAAGCTGCAGTTGAGGCTGGGCAATACGAATGCCGCCCATTGCTACCCGCAAATGACATTTCCCATCACACCGAGTGTTTGACTATTGTACAGTTCTGCCGTGATACCCATGTGAAAGTGGCCCCATACCGTGTTCCGTATCGTGCAAAGCCTCCAAGATCATTTTCGCTGAAACCCAATATTACAAAGTTGCGCCCCAGGCCTAGGCCGCCTCTTCAACCTTCGCCTTCTTAGCGGATTCATCTGTCTCGGCAAAGTCCTCGGCCTTGCGCTTGATTCCGTTGGACTCCTCACCGTTGGCCGAAACCTCAGTCGCCTTCGCTTCTACAGCAGGCTTGTCGGCAGACTTAGGCTCGTCCTTATTCTTCTTCCTAACAAGCCCAGTGAGGTCCGTTGCCGTCTTCTTGGCTTCCTCGACGCGGGCTTGGGTCTGGGCTGCAGACTCGCCGAGCGCCGCGCCCAGGATGCCGCCAACGCCATCGCCACCGAGCGCAGCGTTGACATCAATAGGAGGCTTGCGGAGATCCACAAGCTACATATCGTTAGCGGCACTGTCGAGAGAAGTAAGAAGCGGTCACTTACGCGCTGCTCCATATCCGCAATCATATCCTTAACATCGGTAATGGTAGCCCTTGTGACCTCGTTGTCCTCAGGGGATGCCATGGTCGCGAGCTCCACCTCCTTGTTCTGGAGCTTCAGTTTCGTGCTGCGAATGGCAGCCTCGAGCTCGTTAGCAGCCTCCTCGCGGAGTTTCTCGTCAAAAGGCTTGCTCTCCGCCTGCTCGCCCTCCTCTTGAGTGGTCGTGACTGAGGCGAACTCGAGCGCCAGCGACAGCTTGAAGTGTGCCTCAGCAATGATCTCGGAATCATCAGTGTACAGCTCCTTCTTGTATTTCAGCGACTTGCGTGAATCCTCGATGGCGTCAGGGTATCTAGGCAGCGGTTAGCGTCCATCGCGATCGTTAAGAAATGGTCATGCTTGCCTCTCGTTCTCCAGAGAGATCTCGGCAAGAAGATCATGCGTGTCAGCAAGACGCTCCTTGACATGCTTGATGCTTAGCTTATCACCATCAAGCTGCTCTTGAGCCTTGCCGTTAGGCTCCTCTTTCTCAAATTGCTCCAATTGACGGTTGTAGAGAACGCGTGCCATGTCCAGAACACCGAATGCCACGGCAAGGTCGTCCTCCTCTTCTTCCTCTTCGCCTTCGCCCTCGGCCTTTTAAGACTGTTAGCTCTCGTTCGTACTCGTCAAAGCTTTGTCTGTCGAATTCACGATTAAATGATCACAAACCCGCGACGCCAGAGGCCAAGACATTTTCAGCCAGATACCAAAACAGTGACCTAGCTTACCTCTTCGTCATCCGACTCGTCGTCGAAGTTTTCGTCGCCATTGAACTGGAAGAGAGGCTTCTTCTCTTCGACCTTGTCAACCGTCTTCGCACCGCTCGCATCAGTTGCGATAATCGCAACACCCTCCTCTGTTATTCTTTGCGCATTGGACTCGGCCGGCGCATCAGTCGGGGCAGCCTCCAAAGCGGCCTTCTTGGGAGCCTTGGTCTTGGGTTTCTCGACCTTCTTCTCACTGCCGGCCTTACCTCCCAGCACATCGCTCTTGCTCTGTCCAACCTTGAAAACACTGCGGCCGTAAAGGAATAGGATCTCGGCGTTCGTGGGATGCATTTCGCCGTTAATTTCGTCCTGTAGCTCGGCCGCCTTCGTAAAGCATTCGGCAGCGTCTTCGTACTGTTTCTTGGCGTAAAGTGCAGTGCCTTTGGCTGTCAAGTCCGCAAGTGTCACCTTCTTGGAGTTGGAGTCCTCCTCCGACTCCTCGCAGGCGGTGGCTGGCGTGTCCTGCTGTGCGGGCGCGGGCGCATCTTGCTTGGTCTCTTGGTTTGCGACGGCCTCCACAGCTGGGACCTCGGCGACAGCGACCTCTGCGACAGAGACCTCTGCGGGGATGGTAGCGTGATCCGTTATGTCGGCCATCATGGACAATTGGAATTGTATTCGTGTGGTGATAATTGGCGAGATGAAATACCAGGATTTCTGGTAGATGGGAACGAAGGATGGGATGGAAGGAAAGAGAAATGGCTGTCTTTGTCTGCCCGTGGTAAGACGCGAGAGAGCTGTAAAGAAGGCGCGTTGATTGGGGAACCAAGCTGCAGGGATAGCTTCTTTCCAGCACGTCAAACGAATACGAACCAATTAGAAACGCGGGTGTGTAAAAGAGCGGGTTTACTGTGCCCAACACTGTACCTTGTACAGTGTGGTATTGATCCCATCAGCGGGGTGTCATTGTCTACCTACCTAGGCATCTAGGTAAGCTACATATTCGTCCTGACAAGTCCGGGACGCCTATAATTTCATTATGCCTCTCGCTCTCTTATCCTCTCATCAATCGGGCCCCTAAATGGCCCAGCGAAATGAAACTACAACTGCATGTTTGCAGAGGGTGTTCGGCTTGGCTGTCCCCTCAAATGTGCTGATGACCCCTTGAAGAGACTCTGCCAAATAAAAGCTTCGCTTAGCAGCAGTTCAATGTCCTTTTCCGTCCATGACTTCGTAGGCAGGCTTTGCAGAAACATCATTATTTCCTGGAAATCCATCTTGACCAGCTTATCCGACCATTTGACCAAGAAAGCCGCGCAAACATACAGATGGAATTCAGAGAAACCTTGTTCCTCAGCCTGCAAATCGTCAGAAAAGGGAGGCTCAAAATGAGTGGCTGCACTTACCAAGTACGTATCCCACATCCTGATCGTGTTTCGTACACTTATCTCCCGCATCAAAAGACAGTTCATCCACCGAAAGCTGAACTGGATGAATTCCACATGCTCCTTCTCTAAATGCTTTGCCAGCCCAGCATCAATCCGAGCCGTGAGGTCGCGGAGGGCAGCAACTTGCCTTTGAATGCCTGGCTGGGCCACAATGTAATGGTCCTGGATGCCGTCAAGGAGCTTTGTCAAACACCAAAACGAGTCTGCCTCTACAGCGTCTAGCACTGGCTTCGGCAGTTGACCAGGATCCATGCCAGATTCTATATCGGAATCGGCAATGTAGGTGCTAAGAAAGACTTGCCAGAAAGGCGTCACCAAGTCATTGATACCCTGCACATAGCCGCTGGCTGGGTGTCGCACAGCCCAAAGATATAAAATCCGCTCCAGGGACCGCTGAGTCGCTTCATAAGAATAAAGTTCAATATGAGGGTTCGTCCTTGGAACGTCGATGCTGATCTGATGCCAGATCGCCTCATCCAGGCCCCGCGCTTTTCCTGGCGGCGCAGTGCTTGAACCAGCGCTTCCACCGGAAACGCTACCGCCGCGCTCGAAAGCCTGTCGCACTCCATCAAGGTACTCCTTTCGTTTCCTTTCCAGAGTAGCGACTCGCCTCTCGCTATTTGTTGGCATATAGCTCAGAAGGAGTTGCCATGTCATGGCGCGAACCTCCTGGGGCACGCCGGACCAAGCGAGCTGCCGAAGCTCCTGTAGAGGTATGGTCGAAGCCTGGAGGAGCTTTTTGAACTTGTTGATGCGAGTTATTCTGGAATTAGCAGCGTCAATTTCCTTCGGCGTCGCATTAGCGGGTACAGCGGGATGATCAATTAAATGCAAAGCGTTTGCCGGATCTGTCGCAATCAGCACGGTCCACTACGGCATCATGCAATCGCACTTACCCCTCAGTATCTCCTTGTACTGCGGCCGCAATATCTTCCCTTCGCTCTTCTTCGGCATCGGATAAGTCGGCGCAGGCCTTTCAATAGCAATATCCGCGCTATTCGAATATCTCCTGGTCTGCAACCCCAGTCCACCGAATGAGTCGGTCATTGGCGAGAGGCCTCCATTTGTGTCAGGCTTGTTTTGAGCGGCCATTTTGCGCGTTCGCCTCTTCATGTTGGACAGGCTAGGTAAGCCGAAGTCATCGCCGTCGTCGTCCTCGTAGCCCATCATATCCTCCTCGTCCTCGTCCGCTTTCCAGTCATCGTTCGTGTTGGAGAGGAAATTAATGTAGCTCTTGATCGGAGGCGATGACATGCCTGATTGGGGCCGCGACGGAGGGGAAGCATCGCTGGGTCTGCCTTTGGTAGAGTGGGACGACGTAGGGGTTTTCGGTATAGACGAGTTGGAAAGGTTTCTATAACCTTGGGTTAGCCAGGGCTGCCTCGGCCGGAGGATACGAGGGGATCGCACAACGAATCGAACTTAAGAATATCGGCATGCGAATACGCGGCTCCAACAACCAGGTTTGTGTCGCGACCTGTTCTTTTCGGTGCGTTCTCGCGTGGGGGTGGTTTCCAAAATGGTGATGCAGAACTACCCTAAGTCAGCTCTGAGCCACAGGCTGCGATGACTGTCGAGGCAACGTACTCTGAGCGGTCTGCACCGCGATCAACGATTCAGGTTAGCCAAGAGTCCCCGAGCCTATGTTCAAGATCCGAGCCGCTGCCGCAGCGGTACGCATCTCTAGGAGTAAAAGTATGCTGAAACCCACCAACTTGGACCATTTCCTGCTGCGGGGCAAGTTCAGCATGCATGATAGCTCGAGACAGGAGTTGGGAAGGATATACCTGTTGTGAGGGCTTCTTCCCACTCCCTGAAGAGGAGAACATGGCGATGCTTCTCTATTGAGACCGGGTCATTGTGTGTCTTCAGAGTTGAAATGCGCCAGACCAGTCGCCTGAGCTCCAAGCAAGTGACCAGTGGCCGGATCCTTGCTTCACATTAGTGTACTGCCCGCCGCTTTGAGCAGCAGTTGAAGTGGAGTGGAGGAGGAGGAGGTCACTGTGGCTGAAATTCCGTTTTCGTGCTGGTGGTTGTGGCGGCCAGGTGTACTCTGGAATTAGTTGCCAATGCTCTGTTCAGGCAGTTCGGATGGTATTGAAAATGAAACCGAATCAGAAAGGAAAAGTAGGTGTCATGTAGCAGTCCGAAGTTTCAATAGGGATCTCCAATCATTTTAACAAAGTGCTCGTATGTCTCAATACCTCACCAAGACCAAAACCTACCCATATCTGGTCACGTGAGAAACTTAGGTGCATCTCTGGAGTCTGTGTCCAAGTTCACAGGAGTAAAAGCCACAGGCTCGGACCTTTCCCCAGCCATTGCAGCTTTGATTGGAATGAGCACCCTAATTGGTTCCACTTCCTGTCTAAGCTCCACCTTCCTCCTCTTCACCCACGCCTGTCCAAGAAATATCCAAACAATCACTGCTGCACGACTTCTCCGCAACATCATCACGCTCCTTACTCCCCATTTCTTTTCTTCGCATCCTTCACCTGCAGCAGAACGTTCATCAACTACAGTCATCAACCCGTCGACCACTGACAAAATGACTGAGCCCGAGAACTTTGAAGAGGATCTATTCGCCGATCTGTGAGTGACGAGGATTTGCTGCCTGTGATTCCTGTCCACGGTGCTGATACGTGCCATAGTTACGATGATGACACCCCAGCAAAGCCCGCAGCTGCTCCGGAAGCCGCGTCCGCCTCCGCGCCTGCCCCCTCCTCTGTGCCTCAGCAAAGCATCGAAACGCAGGCCGAGCCGCCTGCTCAACCTGAACCAGACTATGGCGGCGGAGGCGGCGGTGGAGGCGGCGGCGACCAGATGAAGTACGAAGACGACGAAGACGACGATGACGTAGACTTCAACCTTGGAGGTGACAGCGCTGGCGGAGGAGGTGGTGGCGGTGGTGGCGGCAGCTACGCTCCTCCCTCGAACGGCGCCGGTAACATTAAGCACGAGGAACCTACATACTCCACAAGCACAGCAAAGAACCCAAGTGCCAAGGAAGACGGGTAAGTGCATATTTGATTGAAGCATGATGTCTGCATTTGTTACACCCCCAAAGTCCATTTGCCCAAAGTTGGGTCGCGTGGCCTGCATGATTAATTCGCAGCTCCCCTGCTGCGGTTTGAGGGAACTTGTGCGTTCAGTGGTCCCATGGAATCTCGAATTAGACCTGCTTGGTCTGAGGGTCTTGGAAGGACAAGAGAGGGCAACACCAGATGTCGACAACCATCGTTTGGGATCATTATTCAGGGCCATCCAATAGGCCGAGGATATCAAGAGAAGCCTGAAGCAAAGAAATGAAAAAAAGCAGAAAGAGAAGCCAGAAAGGTCACAAAAAAAGTCGGCTGGAAATAGCAGCCTGAGATCACCGAGATATGCCGACGATAGTCAGTCATCAGTCAGTCAGATCAGGGGCACCCTCGTGCGCCTTCTATAGCCCAGCCGCACAGAGAACCATCTGCGTTCCTCGGCTGCTGTAGCGAGATTAGCAGCGGATAGCGCTCGAAGCTAGAGCTAGCAGAGACTTGACGATAGCAAAAGACACGAAACATTCGACAATGACCAGGCTATCCGCTCTGCAATTCTCCCCAGACGTGAGAGAGTTTCTGTGGCTGGCTGGTGCTATTCGTCATCCACAATCGCTGTGGCTCCTGCTAGGAACCGAAATATTCAAATCTCGCGCTGGGGGTTGATGTCTGGATTCAACTGGCACGCGCCACCTAGAGGTCTTCTTCCAACACAATGGTGCTTAAATTCATCATCAACGCCAATGCTGTGGACAAGTTCTTGGACGCGGCATGACATGACGAAATCCGGCCAAGCTATCGACGACAAAACAAGCAATCTCGAACTGGTTCCAACACATCAGCCTGAAATGCCAGGAAGAGGAAACCCCAACCAGAATACCGACCTCTCCCTCGCCGTTTCAACGACAATCCAAGCCAAACCTTCTTCACTGGAGGAAGTCCACCTTCATTATCCGCCACTGGACTATGTTTCGCACGAAACCTTTCTCGTTCTTCCCAAATGCCGTCACTATGGCGTCTATCACACGATCACACATCACATGCAATGATTTTCAAGGTCCTGAGTTGCTTTGCTGACTGCTTTCTCTTAGAAAAATGTTCATTGGTGGTCTCAACTGGGAGACTACTGATCGTAAGTCAGGCATGTAAATTGGATATTGTGATTTGCTAATAGATGAGCAGATTCCCTTCGAGACTACTTCTCTCAATTTGGCGAGGTTGTCGAGTGCACTGTCATGAGAGACAGCAGCACTGGTCGGTCAAGAGGCTTCGGTTTTTTGACCTTCAGAGACCCTAAAACAGTCAACATTGTCATGGTTAAGGAGCATTTTCTGGATGGCAAGATTGTACGTTTGCTCTGGAACCCGCATAGATACGCATTGCTAACGAAAACCAGATCGATCCCAAGCGTGCGATTCCCCGAGATGAGCAAGAGAAAACTAGCAAAATCTTTGTCGGCGGCGTTAGCCAAGAGACTACCGACCAAGAATTCAAGGACTATTTCGCTCAGTTCGGGCGTGTTGTTGACGCTACCTTGATGATGGACAAGGACACCGGTCGTCCTCGTGGATTTGGCTTCGTCACATTCGAGAGCGAAGCTGGCGTCGACGCATGCTTAAGCACCAGCCTGGAAATTCACGGCAAGCCAATCGAAGTCAAGAAGGCTCAGCCACGAGGCAATCTCAGAGAAGAAGAAGAAGCTGCGCGACGGGGCGGCAAGTTCAAGAAGGGCGAGGACAATGCTCAGAGTGGACAGAACGGCATGGGAAGTAGTCAGATGGCTGCGGCCGGAGGCATGACGCCGCAGGTTATGGCTCAATATTTCCAGCGGATGCAGCAGTACTTCGCCATGATGCAACAGCAGATGGCCATGAGTCGTGGTATGGGCCCTATGAACCCGGCGATGATGCAGCAGATGATGCAAATGCAACAAATGCAGCAGATGCAAAGTCAGATGATGGGCCGCGGTGGAGGAGGCAGCAACGGTCAGCAGGGTATGATGGGCCAGATGACGCCTCAGATGATGCAGCAGATGCAGCAAATGCAGCAACAGATGCAACAACAGATGGGACAGCAGGGCGGCCCCCCATCTGGGCCTAGCGGCAGCTTCAGCCCACAACAGCAGATGTTCGACCCGTCCCAAGGGGGTCAGCCGCAGCAGCAGCTGCAGCAGCAGCAGCAGCAACAACAACAGCCTAGTCAGGGCCCACGACGGGGCGGCGGTGGCGGCGGTGGAGGTGTCCCCCGCGACCAGTACAACCAAGGGGGCGCCTATGCCATGGGTGGCGGTGGTGGCGCTCCTACGTCTTGGGAAGGCATGTACGACGATGTTCCTCA
The DNA here is from genome assembly GCF_030913465.1 of Colletotrichum navitas. Lineage (NCBI taxonomy): Eukaryota > Fungi > Ascomycota > Sordariomycetes > Glomerellales > Glomerellaceae > Colletotrichum > Colletotrichum navitas. The sequence goes on from NW_026850652.1 coordinate 49,774, forward strand.
GCCCAACCTGAACCAGGGCGGCCGAGGGGGTTACAGAGGCGGGCATCGCGGTGGTTCCCACAGCGGCGGCTCTCACCAGGGATCTCCGGATCCTGCGCACGCTCCGCCTGCCAACGCCCCTACGGGACCGAAGAACGCGGGCAGACCCGGTGCCAACTACCGCGGCGGCGGCCGAAGCGGAAACCGCGGTTTCCATCCGTACTCGCGTTAAGGTACGGTTGTATGCATACAGCTTTGTACTAGACTTCAAATGGAGCCACTTCCATGTCCCAAGAGGACACTGGATGGTATGTTTTAATGCGCCTAGGACTTTGCTTCGCCATCTGAGTATTCCCGGGCTTGAGGAGTTATCAAAACAAACCAGAATATCGGGCGCCAAAAGAAACCGCAATTAGGAAGGGGAAGGTTCACTTGGGGGTTCGGTTTGGGTCGGCTGACTTGGCTTACTTCTCCCACGGCTATTGTTTTCCTTTTCTTTTCTCCCGTTTTCCCTCTTTCTCTGGAAAGTTTGTATCATACACCAAAACAGAAGAGAAAATCAATGATTAATTGGCACTTATGCTTGTCGAGCTATCTTGAAGCAGTAACTGAAGACTATCACCCGAATAAACACAACGTTAACAACCTTGCCAGGCCATGGTTTCATGAACCAAGAATATTCTCTCAAGTAGGGTTGCCAATGCCGTAACCGAATGCCCCAGTCTTTTAAGGGTTACGCGCTTTGCATAGCCTTCGGGATCCGGTCTGGCATCTAGAACTAGGTTTCGCCGCATTCAAGTATGTAATTAGCACACGTGGAACGAGTGTCCCGGCTTACAGTTCGATATCATATTGTGGCTTGGTGGCGCTAAACCTCTACTTCACGTGGTAACGTCGACGCCCTCAAAACGGCTACGAGGGTTTTCAGCTCCTCACCAAAACGGTCAAGGCGGTGCAATTTCACGCCGAGACCGGCCGTCGCGGCTGAGAAGGTGGTGAGAGGGGCTCGCACTTTAGATTCGACTTTCTTCTCAGACCACTCTGACCTCTAGAGCATTTTCCGGGCGTCTTTTGTGAATTTTCACATTAGGTTTCGGAAGTTGAAGCCATCATGGACCCTAAACAGGACCTCCCGTACTTTCCACCGCCTCCAGGTCAAGCTGGACAGCCTCCGCCGCTGCCACAGCGTCTGTCCGGCTCGCATCTCACTGGCGCGTCTCCCTTTGGCATAGACGGGCAGCATCACGCTACTCAACATTCTCAACCCTCTCATCCTTTCGGACACCAGCCTAGTAGCCAGTTTGCACCCTTGCCTAGATCTTACCAGTACCCTCAACCTCCAATAATGGCGTCTCAGAATCCCCATCCCTCACACACATATCAGCCAGCAGCTCCGCAGAACAATGCCTATTCCAATCCCCACCTGCCTGCTAGCCAACACTACTCGTCTGCGGTTCCAACTCCATCGACGTATTCGCATCAGAGCTCGTCATCCGCCGCCGTGTACACTCCCATCCCGCCCGGCAAGTTTCAACAGAGCACTTCTCTCTTTTCGGGCACTCAGAAAGTGCTAGGCTCGTACCAAGGCATAAAGAACCGGGCCAAAGCAAAACTAGTCCAGTACCTTGCTCAGCCAGCATCTCAGGCGGCGTCTCAAACCCGGCCTGATCATCCTCACACCCAATATATTCAGAATCAAAGCCCTAGCTACTATTCCTCGCCTCTGGCTCTACCGGCCAACAGTGTCGTCGATTCGCAAGGCTATTGTCATAACAGCCAATACCAATATGGGAGTCCTGCCCCCTCGCCCGCAGCAACTGTGCCACCCCAAACTAGTCAAAGTCCCCAGCAATACACCCCTCCAGTCCAGGGACAAAGCCATACAAATCCCGCAATGTATAATCCTGAAATGAGAGTCGAGCAAGGACATCAAGTCCTTCAACAACTGACGTACAGTCCGCAGGTCACCATGCCGCATGATGCCGCATTACACCACTATCCTGCCATGCCTCAAGTGAGCCAGCCTATGCAGCATGACCAGATTCTCATTCCTGGCACTGTCCAGAATGGAGTATTGCCTGTATACCCGGCTTCACCTGCAACGCCAGTAATGAGTCAACCATTACCACCCACCCATCACCACTTGCCTCACCTGTCTCAGACCCAGGAAGTAATGAGTCGTCCATCGGAAACGATGCAAAATCTACCAACAACTCACGACATGCTAGTTAGTCGACCGTCGGATACCCGAATTCTATCAACAATCGCAGTAACTGAGCCTGGTCATTACTTGCCGCCCCCTCAGCCTCTTGTGAACGCTTACGCCAATGGACCCTCTGTAAGTGGTGCGGGACATCCTACATCATATGTACTGGTCCCGTCGAGCACAGCACAGCCAGAAAATGCCCGAGCCGATGCCGAAAACGCTCATCAAGTCTTAGCGGCACCTCAACTTTCACCTCAAAGAGATCCCGTCCTTGCTCCTCAGCAGGGTAACACAGCTCTTGCGATAGAACATATCTCTGCTGAACTGGTCAACCTGAGCCTGCAGGCTCCGGGTCCGCCGAAGAGCACGCCCTTGGGCCCCGAAGACGAAGAGTTCCACGAGTGGAAACGGCCCATCCCCCAGGTCGCTGACGATGGGAAGCCAAACGCCACCATCTGGGAATGTCCAGAACAGCGGGAGCTCGACTACGAAACCGACTGCTACTGCTTGGAGAATGCTCCTGACTTCCTTATCTGCACACGTTGCCACGAGATATACCTCTGCGGGACGCCTCTCGCTTCGTCCATGGAGCGCGTCCGACGAGCCTCCGGGCGGTGCCGCTTCAACGTACCGCGCATCACCCGGCTTCTGCTTCCCGAGTATGTGAAGCACAATGACGACGGGCCCATCCGGGAGTTCATATCGTCTCGTCTAAGCATCCTAGACTGCAAGGGCCCGCAAGGCTCCACAGGCGGCGCAGGAATAAAATGGTTCAAGACGCTCGACAGCCGGCTCGAGGGTTTCATTTCCTGCGAAGCCTGCTACGAGGACATTGTTCTGGCAACGTCTTTCCGACAACATTTTGTCGCCAACGAGACGGCTCAGCCGTCCGATGCCACATGGGCTTGCGACGTTTGCCTACCTTTCGTCGCGCGGTCGCTGGTCAAGTACTCCAAGAGGACCACGGACGCCTGGGAGGAATGGGTCCAGGCCGCGGTCAAGCACATCAACCTCCCCCAGTGCGAGAAGAAACCGGTCTCGCCCACCACAAGACAGTGGATGCAGCTACGCGAGCAGAGGTTCCCCGAGATGAAGATGTGCGAGCGATGCTACGAGGAGACTGTTGCTCTTACACCCATAGATGGGAACTTTGAGGTGTTCCCCCAGCAGCCCAGCCATACAGGGCTGGACTGGATGGACGTGGCTCTCGGGTACCGGAGCGTGGAACCTTCCCCTTTTCTCTGCAGCGCGACGAGCCTCCCGGTACGCGTCTCGATCGCGGCGGCAAATAGCCAGAAGGATGTCGGTGTGTTTTACAAGGCGCTGGAGACCATCATCCCGAGCTCCCACTGCACCGAGCAGGGCATTGTCGGCGGTGTTCGGTACACCCTGAAGGGCGGCGGATGTGATAGCTATAGCCTTTGTGCCGCTTGCTATGCGGGCTACGTGGAGACGTGGCAGCTGGGCCGCTTCTTTGAGCAAACGAAGGGGCTGGACGACACGCAAGCTTACCTCTGCAGCTTCCAGCGCTCGGCCCCTCGTTGGTTCCAGCACATGTACCGGATGCAAGAGGCCATCGACACAGGCGTCTGGTCCCGGTACTCGGGCTTCGTCCGGAAGTTCGACGGGGTGCCGGACTGCGCCAGAGAGACGCAGGTCGAGAACCGCAAGTGGTACGGCTGGGACGACTGCACGATCTGCCCGGAGTGCTACATTACGTTCTGCAAGGAGTCGTCGCCGGGCCCCGGCGTCGAGATGGACTACGACAACCAGCTCGTCGCCGACAGGAGGATGTGCTGCCTGTATTCGCCCCGGATGCGGCAGAAGTGGATCGAGGCCTGCGAGAAGGGCGACGCCGGGCCGCTGGTCGAGTTCTCGAGACAGCGCCACGGGGTCTATGTGCAAACGGTGCTCCAGGTCCAGATGCTTCGCCAGATGCAGGAGATCCAGATGATGAACGCCATGCACGCTGGCCTGATGAGCGTCACGTACCATGGCATCGAGGGCATGAGGATCGTGTCCGGGACGACGGACGGGTACGAGCACGGCAACAGCACGCTCGGGTGGCACGCGACGGAGGAGGGGGCCACGAGCGCCGCGTTCCAGAACCAGATGCAGTCGGGCATGAGCCAGGCCAACAGCCCGAGAACCTGGATGATGATAGCACAACTGACCATGCAGTGGAAAGAGGTTGAGTGAGTGAGAAGACAAACGTCGGGCACTTTAGCTTGTCCATTCTTTTCGGTCACTTCCATGTATCTGCTAGCCATGTTTGTACACTTCTTTAAACTTAACCGCGTGACCTGCGCTTGATTTTTCCAAGAATCCAAGTCGACTTGTCAAGAGACTTGCGTTGTATCGTGACTTTCTGTCCTGGTCACAACACAGCAACTAGTGTATCTAGGAACTATGAACACGGACCAACTCTATCGACAATTCCGACTACTGCTTGCCGTAGATACATGCATTAGATTCTTTTGGTTCTCGATCGACAGGGCGGGTGAACCCTTTTCGCCTGGGTGAAGAAGCAGTATCTCAATTTATAATATTTATTGTTGCCCAAAGAAGGGGAAAAGAGGAAGAAGTCGGCTACCGGCAGACCTCAGTACCCCAGTTGTTCCCGTCCTGATTGTACCCATATTCCAACAGATTCCAATGTGTTGGGGGCCCGAGTACACCCAACGTTTCCGGTTTATCTGGTTTACAAGTCACAATGAAGTCTGTCAACGGAAACCACAAACGTCTTCTCCCGGATGATTTCTTCCGAGTTACCACCCCGGCAACAACCAGAAGAAATGGAAGAGGAAGGACGACCGAAGGCGGTGCCTCTTAAGGTCGCACAAGTATAAAATGATAGTAACACAGTCGGATAAACACAGTATAAGTACCATACGAGACGAAATAGGTAGGCGTCTATAGATAGAAACACAGTACCATGGAATCTTGTAACTAAACCTCCTGATCAACCAAGGCAGAGAGAGATGCCCCCCCCCCCCCTCCCCCCCCCTAGTTGCTATACCTAGAGGAAGGACGACGACGCATAAGACAAGAAGATGCGGCGGGCAATCCAGCAAGACATCCATCATTGTCCACCACCGGTTGGGTAAATGAGGCGAAAGATACAGGCCACGCACACACGGCCCGCGGCCCTCATTGATCAACTACCTCCAGTCCATCGACCAAAAGGCAGGAGAGAGCCCAAAAACCGAGTCAATCGAATGTCAAATTGAATGTCAAATTACCGGGCATATCTTCAGCCCTTGATCATCCACGCAACCCTGAGCCTCCGCTCCCCCCCCCTTGCTTCAGTCTCCGAGAACCGTTGATAGCCGGGCTGCCATCTCACACACACACACACACATGCCTCTATCTCCCACACCTTACCTTCACAAGTCCAGCCGGCCACAAAAGAAAAGGAAAAGAAAAGAAAAAAGCCCGAATCGGGCTCACAACTTTTGCCGAGAAATCTAGAACCCCTCCCCCGGTGCGCCTCTCGCAACGCCCTGCAGCCTTCAACCCCCAAGGAATTGTATCCTTCTCCCTTTCCGAACCTACGAGTCTCAAAGCCACACTTTTCTCCCAGTCCTTCCACGGCTAGTTCTAGTTCCCGACCTGCGCCCACGTAGCACTGCGGGAGGAGGGAGGGGGGGCGAAGCCAGCCTCACTTCTCGAGCAATGTCTTGTGTTGCCCTCCGCCCCCCCCCCTCACCCCGCAGCATGTGAACTAGTAGAACGGAGCTAAATCCCTCTCAGGAGGGAAGGCCACGCAGTTCGACTAAACGTCTTTGACAGCTTCGATGAACAAGCCCCGGCCCCTAGCCCCCAGCCAGCCAGCCAGCCAGCCAACCAGCTCTACCCTGCTTCATATCGAAAACGACTAATCGTTTCCCAGAAGGAATGTAAAGAAAGACAAAAAAAAAATGGAGTGCCTTTTTTTTTTCTTTCCTAATGTGTATAATTCGAGACACTGCCCCGAAAAGGAAAAGGAAAAGTAAAATAAAAAGTAGCCTGCCCTGTATCACCGCGTGCCTGGGCAAGCGACCCTACGAGCGGCCCGTCTAGGCTGGCTACGCATATCTCAGTTCATCGCTCTCCATGCCGCCTTGGGAAATATCAGTCCTCTCGCCCCGCCCGCCTTGGAAAACCCCCCATCTTCCTTTGCCCTTTTGGTCACCTGGGAAGGAAACGAAGGGAAAGAGAGTTGAGAAAAAAGCAAGAATATCAGTTTGACCCCCCCAACCCACTTCCCCCTTCTTCCCCGTTCTTCCCCAACCCTACGTCACTGCCAGCCCGTCGATCCCCTCCCCTCCCCCCACCCCTTCCTTCCTTTCCTTTTCCTTCCCCCTTCTCCCAGGAACAGTGTGCCATGGTTGCCAAACACATTACCTACCTCGCGCCCCTTCCGGAAGAGGCCTAGCCCTATCTCCATTCGCCGACCGACTATCGTATCTCGAGAAAAGCTTCCCGGCACTCGGTATGCGGGACCAAGAAAGGGGGGGAAGGGGGAGGGGGGGGGGGGGCAGACCGAGATCCCAAAGCGGCCAAGCCGTACCGCCGACATCCAGCCACCACCGTGTCCAACGGCCGGCGCCCGCACGCGACGTCGGGCCCCACGGCAACCTTTCCCGTCCCTGCCTTACACGCACTAGAGTGCGGTCCCGTGACCCCGTCCCGGCTCCGTTCCTCTTCCCCTTTCGCCTTTTGGCATCATGGCATGACGGCAAGACCTGAATTTGACAGGTTTGTCCGTCTGTCCGCCTGACCGCGCGGTTCAAGCAACAGCTCGTCCCGCACTCATCTGCCTCCTTCCCCTCCCCCCCCCCCCCCCTCTCGCCTCGTGATCACCCTCTGGACCTGCAAGTCTCACACTGAGTTGTCACTGGACCGCACCGCTCCGACTCACACCCTCACTCTCAGAAGCCAAGTCTCCATTTCTACCCGACCGCTGTCGCACATCGCCTTACATCAGCGCAGAGGAAAAGCAAACATGCGTGCACGTGCATCCAGCTTTAGACGCGGGTGACATTCGGACATGGGTCTGGAAGAAGGGGGGGGGGAGGGATTTCCCGCAGGGGGAGAGAGATAAATGGCGTTGGTAAGAGAAGAAAGAGAAAAAAGAAAGTGTCTCGAATCGCAGAGTCCTCGTCAACCATCCATTCTCTTCCCAATGGCTTCACCTCCACGGGAAGAGCACGAGTAGAACGCGACCTGACTAACTCATGAAGTAAGCAACTCCCCCTCTTTCCCTTGTCCACGATCCTGCACCTCCTCGCGTCTGCCTATCGTCTGCCACCGCCGTCCTGAACTGTCGGGAAAAAGCAAGTCCGCCAAGCATCTACGCCTTTCCTCAATCTTAGCGTGCATAGTACACATACGCCCCCCCAGCTCCTTTCACTTTCGAACTCAACTCCTACAGGGAGGCCGGGCCAGAGAGAGACAGACAGGCAGAGAGAGAGAGAAAGAGAGTAAGAAAAGAAACTCTACAGCGGGCGATGCCCACTGTTCGTGACCATCGGACCAAGTAGAAAAGGTTCTATAAAAAAGAAAAAAGAAGAAATACGCACCTCTTCCCTCCTCTCTCTTCAAACCCCCTAGGGGTATTTCCTTCCAGATTCGCATCCCCCCCGCCCCCCCCCCAGGCAACGATTTGACGATCGACGTAACCCATCCATCTCCCTCAGCCTCAAAATAAAAATACAAACCTCAGCCTCATCACCGCCCCTTGGCTTCATCCAGCTACACCCCCAAGGGACCGGCTATCTCGATCCTGAACCTCTCAAACGCCCTTTGCAAAAGGTGACCCCCCCCCCCCCCCCCCCCCTTCCTTCTCCGTCTGCGGCCTACATCTTGCGTCCTGCGCCTTCGCTATCCACATCGAAATGCGGTATGCGCTGTGCGCACAAACCGAGTTCGCCTCATCCCGGCCGCCGGCCCTCGAAACGGGTTTGCCCATCAAACCAGCCCAAGACACGGGAACGCATATAGCCCACCGTACCAGCAGGTAATCTGCCCGGTGACGCACATACTCATGTACGTCCAAGCTAGTACCACCAAAAGCAATTTCTCTATCGCTCACTTTCCCTCTCTTAATTGACGCCCCCACCTCTCCCTATCCGGGTGAGGGAAAAAAAAAAAAAAAAACAGAAAACAAACGACACCAAAAGTGTGGCGACCCCGAACTCGCCAGATACGGCAAGCAGCCCGTAAAAGTGTCTCGCAAAAATGAAAAACCAATCAAAATGTTCCGAGAACCATCGTTGGTTGGAACGTACCTTGACACTCCCCCCCTTCCCCCCTCAAGAATGTGCGGTGATGACACCCCGACGCCAGCAACGTCTCAATCCACATAGGACCTATCTCTGTTTCTCATAATGTCTCTCTTTCTCTTCAACGTCCACCTTCCCCATCTCCGAATTCGGAAAGTGGCTCGCCGTCAGCGACAGCGCACACGTACAGAGAACACTGGGCCGTCGCCCTCTTCCCCCACCCTCGCGTCTCAACTACACTACTACTACTACTACTACTACTACTACTACTACTGTTACAATTACTCTTCCTGGCTGATGTGAACATCGCCTGTATCGGCATCTGCCGTCGTTAATCTCAGTATCACAAGGGAAGCCCCTAGATCCCATGTGTGTGTGTGATCCACCATCCCTGACTGAGGCGAATGCCGGGGGGAGGCGGTCCAGATTGAAGATGAGGATCTGACCGCCCTGCCCCGCCGTCGCCACGGGTCCAATGACTCCTTCGGCGCTGCTTCCGCATCTATCGGATGGACGCGGGAAAATCCCCCGTCCCCCATGCCCTCCCATGTCCTCCCATACCCCCATGCGCCCATTCATCGTGCTCTTTTCATCTCGCGGCCATGGTTAGCCCCTGCACCCACTGCTGGCTGCTGTTCGCTCTTGAGGCCTAAGGGTCTTCGCCCCTCCCAAATCTGATGCGGCGCTCGGATCCGCACATCTTGCGAATAGGCTGGCAAGCGCCGCCGGTGAAAACTCCCTTCCCCCGGGCCCAAGATGCATGAATGGTGCATTTTCTCTGCCCGCCACTGGACGAGACGACAGACCGGTCAAGAAGTGGATTCGGGGGAAGGGGGGGCTGTTGGCGTGTACATCGCAAGACATGCCCGAAATGCACAGTCGCAGGAACGTCTCTCTTCGCTCGTCTCCGAGAGACACCAAAAGCAGGAGAATCCTTTGCAGCGAGTAATATCCCGAAGTCGATCGCTCGCTCGCTGATAGAGGTACATAGCACAAGCTGCCGTGTGTGACACGAGCCGTCTTCTCCGGGCCATATAAGCTTCGGCTTTTGGTTGGATCGATACACGGAAATGGGCCGGCCAGCCCCCGTAGGTTAAACTTTCGATAGCGTTGTACCTCGACTGCCGAAACACCATTGGACCCTTGCATTGAACCCTGAAGACCTTAATCGACATCAACAGGGCGGGACTATCACTTGATCGTTATTGTGCGGTGGTGGCTTGTCGCTAATTTGCTCTTTGCCTGACCCTGTGCCCAGGGGGGTTGGAAGGGGCCCAGGTCGCAGGCAGCAATGCCCAACATCAGACGATATCGTGAGTTCTTCAGCAGCTGTGCTCAAGACGATGCTACCAACCGCCCTCACCCCCGGCTAGTGCTCGCCATGCGTTCGAAGCCGGCCTTTCCAGTAGGTACCTGAGGCGGACTACGGATAAACGAGAATATGGCACAGTAAGCCTTACCATGGATGCAACTATATCAGACAACCGCTCATCGCGGCATGCTTGCCAACAGCGTCCGACCGGAACCGTTCGCCATGCGCCGCCACGCGGCAAACGAAAGTCCGGTCGACTCGTACATACTCGCACCGAATAACTGCCGTGTGTCACTCCAAGAAGATGCTTGTGCAATGTTTCAACAGCGGTATGGCCCGTTCCTGCTCCCACCAGAGAGAAAGGCCCGAGGTGATGATTAAGTCAAGGTCCGGTCTTGGGGCCGAGGAGGGTGGGATTAAGGTACTGTGGGGACGGCAGAACGAAGTTGTGATGCACGATACAACTGACTTCGTTGCTGGCCTATGTTGAAACTCCAAACTTTCCCGAGGCCCCCGTTGGAGAGGCGTCGGCGGTGCTAGAGTATTATTATGTACCTGTGCGACCTCAACAGACCAGGTATAAGATCGCCATGGCAAGAAAGCGCTTGATGCACGGTCGCGCTGGATATTGCGTTCGAGACTACCACCCCGGTTCACCGATAAGTCCAGTATGAGCCTCAAACGGAGTAGTAAAGCCACAGTGAGGGATTCTAGACGGGCACTGGCAGCCAATGATGGTATCGTACTAAGTGCGGGAAGCGCGAGAAACAACGTCTTGTGTGAGGCGTCAACAAAGAGAGCGTCTCTGGCATGGAAGACCTTTTCGTCGAAGGTAGGAGACAGGTGTTATACGAGGAAGAGTAGAGAAAAACATTCAATAGGTTCTCGTAGTATCGCCAAGACTGCCTGGCGCTCACCTCTCTCTCCTTTCCTGTCACTCTGCGGCAATGGTTCGTTTCCTGCTGGCATTTCAAAAGGGTGTAACGACGTCGAAGAGAAGGGTTCCTCACCAGAGCGGCTTGGCTCGCGGCCGGACGTGATTCAGAACCGAGGAAAAAGAAAAGAAACGGGGGGCCCTGCGCGAGACACATTCTGACAGGTCATTGGCAGTACTTGTGAGGCGTCGCAACCCTCCCACGCAAGATGATCTTGGCCAAAAGCGAACCTTGGCGCGGGATAAGAACTTGCCCTGTTTGATTCCTGTCGGCCTTGTTGTGTGCCGCAATATCGACCTCAAACAATAGCGTTTAGCTAGCATGCTACCTGCTCACCGGTGGCGATTGCAAAGTTTGGACACTGGTAGAGATTACCAAGATCTCGGAGCAATCAAGGGCGGCCAGCCCAAGTTGTTTCTTGGCGACAATCCGCGGTGTTTGAACCAAATGCCGCCACCGTGAAGGCGTTGGTGAGGGTTTCGAGGGCACGACAGCCACAAAGACGCACCGTAAACACCCCCCCCCCCCCCCCCCCCCCCTTCCCAATCAAAGGGCCACTTCCCGTACTCATACGATGGCGCAGCCCCGTCGACTGAGAGTGAGCGGTAAAGCACTGGGGAGAATCGGTGGGGAGAAAAAGAAGAAAAACAAATGAGCAGGCACGCTAGGTTTACCGACTTGCCTAACGCTGGGAGGGATTGAGTAGTGAGAGCCACGTATGATTGAAGCCAAGTTCATCTCGTCCCTAAGCGCTTTGGTCAGCCGGCGAGACTGCTATTTGGAACAGTCCCAATCCCATGCTCCCCACAGAAGAGGCATCTCAATGGGACAACTAGGCGTATACGGCCCGGCAGCTCGATCCTGAAGTCGTGTGAATTGGCAAGCGCAGGCAGGCGGTAGAGCATAAGGACTCGGGAGCACCCAGCGTAATTGCCAGCGAGGTCCGTCACGGGCAAATGCCAGGCCACCTCTGCGGGCTGACACGACGTACGGGCAACAGTCCAACGTTAACCAACAAGCTTGAGCGGGCGCAGTGTGGCATTCCCCCAATGGCGATTGGCGCATCAGTCGAGCCCAGCCTTCGTGTTTCGCTGGCTGTTGGAACGTAACAAGTAGCAGACAAAGAGGTCGACAGGGGGCTGGAGTGCCCTCGGCCATCATACAGTGCTGAGAAATTGATCATTGTGGAAATATGACTGGAATAGCCCTCGCCGTCGCCATTGTGTGACGTATGACGAACAACCCCTAGCAGAACATTACGTTTCCTCGAGGAGGCCTCTAATTGAGATGAACAGGATCAAGATATCACGTCATGGCTGATTCAGACAAAGCTGGCCTAAAGGCTAAGAAGTGAAAAGTGACCCATGGAACCAATATCCATCCATATTCTTTTCAGTCGAAGAAGGAAAGCGGCACCCTCAGCTCAGGAGTCCCAACCGCGGAACGCCTTGTCAGCCTAGGTACCTGTGGTGCCGGCGGCACCGAAGGTTCTCGCTTCCATAATGCCACTTGGTAGGTTTATCGTGATGCGTCGTATCGGGGATTGCTCGGCCATGCGTGTTTGATGGAGCAGGGCTAGCGCAGTTTTCCTGCTCCTGCACTGTAGCGGAACAGCAAACGTCAATATGAAGGCATTATGGGCAATTCGTCGGCGAACCCGCATTCGATGGTGTTGGTCGTGCTTACTTCCCACCCTTCAGGACTTTTGTGCGTGGCCTTTGCTTCAACATTCGGGCACAGAACCGTTTCCGAGTCAGATTCCCGTGTTTGTGCCGGGGGGTTGTTTCCGTGGGCTGGCAGTTGGCCACGGGCTCTTTCAGGCTTGATTCCATTGCCGAGATGGAGAAACGAGCATGGGTCTGTCTGCCTGTCTCGCCAGTCATTCTAATCTTGGCGGGAGGGCCTCGAGTCCGAACCACATGGTTGGGAAGCGGGGTTGAGGGCCTATTCGGGCGCTAGACAGTTTCTTTTGCAATAACTGACCCAGCGTGGAGGCTTTGGTTGCTGAAATGTGCCTCGAACCAGTTGCCGGTCAGTCGTTATGACGGTATATAGAATCAGGATACTAGCGGTTAGGCCATTCTGTCCTCGATGACAGCTGGTACGTCTTGTACGGAGTACTTGGTGCCCAATGCCCGAAAGCCCCTGGATGGTGGTGCCAATACAGCACATCTTACCGACCGGGCCCCCTGACCCCCTAGCCTTCCCCATTCGTCGAGAACGAAGGGTGAGTGGCGTTGATCATGACATGTTCGCCAGGTAGAGATGTGAGATGATAGTGTGTGTGTGTGTGTGTGTGTGTGTGTGTGTGCTGGGGGGGCTGCGTGGCATCCCGATTTCCAGATCAAACGATCGCACCACGAGCTAGGCATAGCTGGCGCACCAGAGACAGATGCTGATAATCGCAGGTGGAGGTTTGATGAGTGTGATATCTTGTAAGCCCTTTAGCATGAACATGTCGCTCCTGATATGTCCGCTCTATACTCGTCGCGAATCCAACGACTTTCGCCATACTCTGCCGGCCGTATCAGGCACTCTGACCGATCCAACTTTGTCTCGGAAGATTCGCATCACCATGATCAAGCGGGACAGAGCCTGCCAGGCCGTCCATGTGAGATCACCTGCAACACGGTGTCCATGCGCATAGGGTGGGGGGGATATTCTGCCTAGGATCCTCGGCGATCTAACCATACGGCTGGTGATTGCAGGAGTGACCGGCTGCCAGTTGCAGGGACGCCATCTAATGGTCAATATCGGCGCACCACACTCGCATGAAGGTGAATGCCATATTTCCCTTCCAGGACACGACCAACAGCGGGGGCGAAAGATGTCAAACGAGAAGGGAGAAGCCTGACCCCGACGGCCATGGTCTGGTCTGCATTGCGGATGGCTGCATGTGTCAAATGCAGCAGTCTGAATAGAGCACCGGCATATTGACCGACCCAGGGCGGGTAAGTGTGGTAAGCACGAACATGATCTGTCATGCCTGACAGCAGTAACGAGAATGGGTCGGAGTCGAAATTAGTTTCCAGGGTGGCCGGTTGCGCTGACCAGCCCGTTTTTATTGCCCATCGGTCCGATACGATTGTAGGCGATCTCTTCCTCCGAGATGGGATATGCCAATGAACACTTGCCAGCAGCACAACAAGCGTGTGTTCCTGCCGCATTCTCATGGGTATTGGTAATAGCAGTGCCGCCGTAACGGAACCAAGGATCCCTATCAAACGATGACGATTGAGGTACAGGATCGTAACTTTTGGTATACCTCAGAGGTACCTCCAGATCCCTAGCCTCAAACCCATGCATATATGGCCAAAACAACCCAGCGAGAGGATCGAGAAGTGATTTCCTGATACCGATTGCCAGATCTGGAGCATGGCCCATTAAAACGGAGCGAGGCGAGCCAAAACACTCTGCATGATTTGTTCGGCTTTTGGAGACGACTTCCCGAAGAGGCAGTACTTCCGACAAAGCGGTGATGGATGGTGTGCCGCCATCGAGCGGAAAGCCAATCGAGTAGCGTGCAATGTAAGGCGACGGGGGGGTGTGATGTGGACCAGGGCTCATGGTGTTTTGTAATGGGCCGTCTTGATCCTGCATGAGATCGAGCGAAGCGGGCGAGATCCAACAAGGGATATTGAGGTCAAGGTCGCCAGTTTTGTATAATGACCGAGGGGCGGATGCAGTGCTTGCCAAAGCTGCGGCCTCGAGACAGTTGTTGGCACATGTCGACCACTTTAGCTACCATATCATGGACATCCGAACGCGACGACGGGCATTGGAAGCAGCATGGAATAGGAACCGTTGCGCAACTAAGCACAACAAAGAAGTAGATGGAGACCTCAGTGAGCAGGGCAGCTGAAAGAAGATGAACCTGCTGGGTTGGTAGGAGCACTGAATGCATCGTATCGTAGATTGCCAGGAAGGCTGGTTGGCCGTACATTGTCGATCTCATCTTGGTTGGATGGAGGCGTGTAGTAAGTTAGCGGAGGGCCGGGGTGCTTGACAGGAGGGTAAGCAGCATGAATCCTGCATATGGAGTGAAGATGCGGTAAGGAGATCAGAGAGAGACGATGGACTAGGGTGTGGTGCAGAGTCATGGGCACGCCCATTGGACAGCTGGTGGTGTTGCTGCAACCCGCAAGTCCACTTGTATGTATGTATGATGGGCTGACTGGGTGACTGGGTGGTGAATGGACTGATGTCGAGCGGCAAACCACCTCGCTTCGGTGTTTGGGTGCCGCTATTCCGGCACCCAGGGTCCTTAGCAAGTTACTATGCAAGTATCTCGCGGCCTAATATGGTACGTGATGTGGTTGTGTGAGCTCGGACACCCAGACTTATCCGATCGGCGGGTGCTTCGACCGTAAATAGACAACAGCAAAAAGTTTAAGCGGGTTTCTGCTTTGACACCAACAAGGACGAGGACTCGAGTACCCCGTAAGATGGCCAACGCATAACAGTGCTGTCGACGGTAATGTCGGAGACGAGAAGCGACCGTTTAGCATGATTCGATCTTCTGGCTCGCTTGTCGTGGACGAGTGGACAAATGATTGTCGAGCCCGAAGAAGAATCAAATACACTAGGTAGTGTACAAGCAGAATCCCAGAGAGTGGATGTTGCTCCCCTCGGCCAGCCATCGGCTGGTTGATTGCGGACGATGATCGGTATGAAGTTTTGTGACCCTTGGCGATAACTGAGGGTGATGATGGTTGGAGAGAGAGAAAGAGAGAAAGTGGAACCCGTGTCGAGAGCGGCCAAGTTGAGAAAGCGATCGTCAAAAGCTCGATCAAAGGGACGTGGAGATTGAGATGGAATATGGAGATGAAGACGGAGACGGACACGGAGACGATGGGAAGGCACATGAACTGGGCAGGTGTGAAATCTGTCTGCCTGAGCATCGAGAAGTGGAGAAGTAGTGACGGGATCCTTGGCCGATTGGTAGCCACAATGGGCCCCCCAATGGCTCCTGGCCGTTTCAACTTTTTTCAACGACCTAGGTTTAACTTCATTCGAGAAGAAACAGTTTGGGGAGGGGTGGATGAAGAGGGAGGGAGACAGACAGACAGAGAGGCCGGGCAGGCACGACAGGCAAGGCATACAAGGCAGGCAAGGCACAGGCACAGGCTCCAGGACAAGGAAGGAACGTCGGGAAAACGCCATCGGGCACCCGCCGCAGCTGTCAAATGACGGGTAGACTCCACTCCACAGCGAGGAGAGGCGGGAGAGGACACCGGTGGGTACAGGGAGGTGCTAGGCTCCGTACCGCGACCGACGTAGGCCTGCTTCTCTGGGCGCGCTTTGCCGGAACTCCTGGGGGGGTTGAAGTCGAGGTACTTCGCGAGCGCCACATGTGAAACTGTTACTAGCCCTGAACCTCGACAGGCAGGCAAGTACCATGGGCAGGAAGGCAAGGAAAATCCGGCGAAGGGACAGCGAGCGGGAGACCAAATAGGAAGGAAGGGCATGTCAGGCCCAGGCCACCCGCCTGCTACGGGGAGGAACCTTGCTCCTTGCATTTACACGAGACGACTTGGGGGAAGGAGCATCTCGGTAAAAATAAAATAAAAAGTCAAACCAAACTTGATGGCTGTGGATCTGGAAAGCCGGCGGTCCCATGGCGACAAATCCAGACATTGGCGACAATGAGAAAATTGAAACGTATGTCTGTCTGCCTGTCTGTCCGTCCGTCTACGTGACGCCGGTGTAATGTAATGTATCCGTAGTAGGTGGTTTACAGAGGTAGGGATACAAGGCGGGCCCTCTTGAGGTCGCACAGGTACACAATAGTGACCATACACAGTGGAAGTAGTAGTAGGTGGTGGTTTACGCAGTAGTTTAATTGGGGAAAGGGGGGCCTCTCGAGCCGGAACCTTCTTTCCATCACGATGGCTGGCCACCTGCCTCCGTTCCTACCTTTGCAGATTTCTGACAGGCCGGGGGACCCCCTCCACCCTCTTGCTTAAAACGGGCGCTGCACGTTGCTCTGTGAGGTTGGCATCAGTAGCAGCCCTCACTTTTGGCCAAACGTCTCGCCGCAATTCATGTGCACGATAGGTAAACTTGCCACGGCCCATTTCCAACCCGAATCGCATTTTGGTTGCCTTGCCGGCGGTCGTACCGCGCACGCGGACCTTCCGGCACCCTCCAACCCCGTGCGCCGTATGTCACATCAGCTTTGGACCGAGTCCCTTCACGATTAAGCAAACGGTCGGGCGGCTCCTCTCTCACGATGCGATGATTCCGAAAAGAGGCAGTGATCCCATCCCCCCCCCCCCCCCCCCGCGGCTGGTGAAGGCGGCCAGGGGCGGCATGGAATGGCAGGTGGGGGGAATGTTCTCGTTGCTTTCTCGTCTACGAATACTACTCCTTGAAGCAGCATACCTCGTGTTATATTACAGCGGGCATCTTTCCGTACCGCTGCAATGGAACCAGCCCCCGGCTGGGACACAGTGTGGAGGGATGGCACTGGTACTTTACTACGTTGCCATGCAAGGGAACGGCAGGGTACGTCTGATGGTGCTTTGCGGACGTCGCATCCGAGGCCGTAGCGGAGCCAGAATCACGAACTTCTCGAGATTGGGGAGGATCCCAATCGGTGGAGGGCGGGTACGGATGCAGTCCGCTCAATTGCGAACGTACCAGAGTGGATGAAACGGTCAACACTATTCCTTATCGAGACACATCAGTCGATGTGCCCTGTAAAGCGACATGCCTCTGACTCTGTACAGTAAGTAGTGGAGATGGTGTATACTCACAACTCTGGCAAGCTCCAACAACTCGGAGTCAGCTATTCTGACTTCTTGTGGCTTTGATCCACCGTCTGTCTCCCTTTGTGGGACCCGCTCCAATAAGGGAGACGACGAGAGTCCCGCTCCTGTCGTCCCAATCTGAATGTGCCGCTGATCATTCAATCTCGTTACAATATTGATGCTGTCTGGTGACACATATGGGACTCGAAATTTTTGCCAACCAGAGGCCTGCCGTCCTACGTACGGCGGCCATAAGCCAAAGGAGGGCCTAGTTGTATTCGGCATCGCGGCATCTGTGCTCACAAGATTAGTATATCGATATGCTTGCTTGCCCCATCTCGCGTGGGAATTTTATCGAGATCCCCGTTTGAGCCTTTCCTGGTAAGCTCGACAAGTATCGTACAGCACCGGGACACTTCAAATGCTGCAGGTGGCTATTCCACTTGATGCCCTCGTTTGACTTCACTCACCTGTATGCTCGGGAAACATTCAGGCATACCATCCTTTGCAACCACCATCATTGTTTTCAAAGGGTGGCGTGTTGCTAGAAGACCTCTTCCAAGTCCACCATATTGCGAGGAATTGTGATGCGCCCGTGGTCAAGCCGCTGGTGCGGTTCATTGACAAGGCTCCCCATGGTCTTGAAGTTGGAGGGTGATGGCCCTTGCCATCGTGTCTATCAACGGCAGGGTCGCCTACAGAAATTGTTAGCCAGTTGATCGACGAGCTCATGGGGCCACTGGGCCACTTATCTGCCGAAGGGTCCGACCTCAACCTAGGAGACATTTCGCTAGTTACTCCATGCCTCGACCAAAGCCCAGAAGATGTTCTGGAAAGGATCTGGTGTGAAAGCAATGTCGTCTTGATTCGTCAATGGCCGCTGATGTGTTGCTGGGACACTTATCCAACAGCCCACAGACGCAGGGCTTGATTTTAGCATCTGTACACGGACGTCCGGGATGAATGAGCCGCTTCATGTGCGCATATACGAGGGCTAACAGGCTTCATCGTGGTCGTTGAACGCGTTCTGATGAGGCAAGCGGCCGTTGTGAGCGTTGTCCGTATAATCTGACCGTGTTGCAACTGGCAGGCGTCAAGTGTCACGAGCATGAGCCAGTGAACGGTTCAGTCACACAGTCGGCATGCACAAGTTTCGAACATTTCCAAAGCCCGTATTGCTGGCCGCGCCTGCTAGGTAGTCTGAGCCTAGGTATTCGCTGATCTCCGCTTCAGCAACTGCTGAGGATAGAGCCTAAGCTTTGCGGATCATGGTACGTTGGCTGTTGCCAAGCTATAGCCCCTAGGCCACCAGGGCGTCCGTATGAGGCCATATAGGCGGGCCCTTCAGGTGATTCAGCGTCTTGATAATTACTGTTCGCGCCGAGCCTGCCTCCGCCTGGGGAGGCAAACCCTGTTGAGCCCGGCCCGTCTCATCCAAAGGCTCCTCCATTTCAGTCCATGAATTCGATCGCATGCACGTCGGTGGCTGCGATTCGAGTTAAGGAACACTGGGCATCAATATCTGTCGTTGCTTGGAGATGTTAATGTCGATCTTAACCGCGGTGTAGCCTGAAGCGACGAATAATAGAAGTTCCGACATCAGGTCTCGCGGCCCGAAACGCATCCACGCTCAGTTTCGCGTGGCCGTCTGACGTCGTGCACTTTTCGGAGTCATATCCCGGCAACAGAAGGCTCCACAAAGCTGTGAAGCATAACTTCAGATAGGCAACAGTTGTCTCGGGGTTGCGAGATGAACTTTGATGGGCCGAAACTGTTCTTGTCGGGAGGGAAAATAGTCGTCCGTGGGTGTCACGGCCGTTCGCAGACGGGTACCTGTCTGTGCAGATGCCACTCCGTATCTACCTCAGATGGGATACTCTGCTTTCCGAGCCTCGGCAGAGAAGCGTTCAGGTGAGGCTAATGCCCTGTCGTGCACAGACACGTAGGTATTCATTCCAACCGCAGTAGGAAGTAATGGGAAGGGGACAATTGAACATGCCGAGCGCACTCGAGCAAGAATTATAACCGGCATATCCCGGCAATATGCCAGGGTCTTCAAACCTGACATTGACGCTTCAAGTTGACAATGAGGTATAGGGCCGTGCCGGCAATGGTTACTCCTGTCGATACGATACTTGACCAAGGTGTCTGTCCCTGACTTGATAACAAATCCTCCCGACTCAATATAATCTTTATGAGTTTGTGAAGGTTTGCTAGTAGCACCGCGGAGTTGTTTTTGTTGTTGCTGTGGTGACGATTTGCCGCAACTCGGACTGTCACTTTTTGTGACGCTATTGGTGATGTAAGAAGGATCGTCATCTCGTAATTGTTGCCAGTCTTTGCTGGAGAAAGTGAGACCAAGAACACGGAGTTTAAGGTGTGTCGTAGCGTTGTGTACCACGCCAGTCGCGAAATGTTTCACTCAAGGCTTTTCCAAGACGGCCTAGATCTTCAAGGTCACTCCCTCACTGAGATGCAGCACTGGAGTCTGGTCAAGAGGCAGATCTTGCCATTTTGAGGATCCGGTCAACAGAGAATGGGGGGGAAAAAAACCAAAAACCGCCGCTCTTCGTCATTCAGGTTACGATAGAGTCATTCATCGGGTACCGGCGCCCAGGCCCAGATATTGTTGGCGAGATGCTTCAAGGTATCAGCTAGGCCCCAAGAGAAGAGATGAGACCCGTAGATCTTGTAGCTTCGCCCTCAATACACTCGAGTGGTGGAGCCGAAACACCAAGAAGTCTGCACCAGAACAGTAATGATCGGCATTGATATGCGACGAGCTTGCAAGCATGTTGCCCGAATGAATCTTGTGCAAGTAAATTGCAAAACAAGGGCCAGCTTTATGCTGGTGCCAATTTGGAGGAGGTTGGGAAGGTCTGCATTTGAGGGTTGCGACGGAGGAGGGCATGATATTGTAAAATGCCCCCCCAGATGGGCCAGCGTCTGGTGGCAACACTTTCTTCCGGTTCTGGCGCTTGCCATTCAATATCTAGACTGTTTTCAGGGCAACCACCGATGGCATGCTAGGGTCGGCACCAGCGTTGGTGTTTGAGCCGCATATAGCGAGATATCCAGGCGTTTCGACATCTTGGGTGTACGATGGGTTTTGATCTACGAAAACCGGTACGAGATCTGATAATCGTTTAGCGACCCCAAATTTTGATCCATCTCTGCAGACGCCTGGGGCTGCGACGAATGGCCGTTCTTGGGATATCAATGAGGAGCCGCCAGGTCGGTCAGTTGCCCGCAAGCCTTTGGCGGGAACGACAGGGGAGCATGACCAGGTCGAAGATTTGTTGTTCTTGTGATCAATGACATGATACGATTCAGCATCCCGATCGACTAGTAGTATGGGGGCTGTGGGTGGGAGAAAGGCATCTCGGTCATTGACTGGCCACGAGAGTGTCTCTGGCATGCCCGATCATCGCCGGATGCGCTGAGACGGGGGGCCTGGCGATGCGCTAAGGGCCCATCTGGAAAGACCCCTGATTCCCCCCTAACAAGCGTTGGTGGCCCTACTAGTCTTAAGCCCAACTCGGGCGGATGGATGATTACAACAGGCTACCGGCAGCAGGTTCTCTACCTACAAGGTTTGCTGGCCCTTCATTCATAAGGGGTAAATGGGGCAGCCTGGCTTCTGGGTCGATACGAGCCGTTAAGATACAGCGCGAGGATTCAAGGCAAAGGATAGCCAGGGGCGATGCGGAAACCACCATTGGTTCGTAGTGCTGGATGCTCCAGAAAAAGTCAGGTAGGCCGACAGGTAGGTAGGTAGGCTGCCGGAGACTTGCCCCCTCTGTCAAACATGAGTCGGCGAGGCAAGAATAGACGGCCTCATGCCGGGTGCGACACAGCTGGAGTGTAACAGATGAGGACGTAGCTGCGACGGAGGAAAGACAGGCTGGCGTTGCTAGCGCGATTAGGGTGTTGGCTTGCGACGGGTGACACGAACGAGACGATGAAGTGGCCGAGCAGCTGCGTTGCCGCCGGCTGCGATGGTGCGTCCAAGCTGGCCGAACGGCATATCGGAGGTTGATCTTCAGGCCAGCGAGATTGTGAAGGATGCGACTTTTGGTGTGGCTACCCTGGATCGGAACCAAAGGCAGAGGATGCCTGAATGCCACCCTGTACCTCAGTGGTCAGTCAATCCCTCATGATGCCCTCTCCCTGGGTTTTGCCAAGTGCATCGCGGAGAAAGAGAGGTTCGCCCAGGCCAGGCTGGGATGTGTCTCGTCTGCCATCACCCGCTTGCCCATGGCCACCCGGAAATAAAAAAGGCGGAGGCAGAGGCAGAAGAGCACAATGATGGCCAAGCAAGACGGGGTACTACTCTGACATCTGCAGGTCGTCAAACGGTTAGGCCAGACGCAGAAGGGGGCGCAGAGAGTTGCATAGCGGTTGCAGCAGGTAAGCAATAGCGAAGCGCAGTGCGACCCTTTGTAAACCACGGGACGCTGGCGGATATGAACTATCACAAGGCGGATTGCCATTGACCAGATTGTCGGGGTGAAAATCTGACAGAAGAGGCTCGGCTAGGCGGATGACGGTGTGAGCCGGGGGCATCTGCGGCATGTCTGAGCTCAAGCAGAATCTCGGTCAACGCCCGCCAGCCATAAATGGGCTAGCCGGGGACGAAGGCGCTGAAAACATGGGCGAGATATGACGTACTCGACGTAGGGGGGTGATGGCGGTGGTGCATAGAGATTCGGCGATGGTGTCGCTTGTCTGGTAAGCCAAGACCAGGTGATTGGGACATCTATATCCCAAGTCGGGATCCAACATCGGTGTGCACCATTGGGGTGGGCCGTTGCTTCTGCCCTTGCTCCTGGTCCAATAGAGGAAGCGCGATCTGTCGGTCGGATAAACTAGAATTTCCTGCCCAGGCCCTTCGGGACAACTTCTCCACTACTTTGGCTGGAGAGAACATCGGCGTAATGGAAGCGGAAAGGGCAAAGATGTGCCCGGCACACTGGGTGAACAGTGAGTAGGCTGTTGACACAAGATGGATGGCCGAGGGACACGTGTGTGTGCGTGTGGATAGCACAGTCAGGAGCGGGAACTGAAGAGACGAATTGGGGGGGG
Organism: Colletotrichum navitas; assembly: GCF_030913465.1. Lineage (NCBI taxonomy): Eukaryota > Fungi > Ascomycota > Sordariomycetes > Glomerellales > Glomerellaceae > Colletotrichum > Colletotrichum navitas. The sequence continues at coordinate 72,309 of NW_026850652.1, forward strand.
GGGGGGGGGGGGTAGGCGGCAAGGGGGAGGAAAAAGATCAAGAAAACGGAGTGGTGGAAAAATGAGTGCGGCGTATGCGCGGTTTGCGTGGGTGCCGTATCGGGAGGTGCTCAGATGGATCTAGATTACATAAGGGATCCGGATCCACTTTGTCCGATGTTCCTGAGAGTCAGGTACCTGCACTGCACTACACTACACTTCACCGGTACCTTAGTAGTACCTGCCTGCCTAAGTATCAGGTCAGAGAAGGTTTGGGTCGTGCCGACAACATCAAACAAAACCCAACAACCAGACACTTCAGACACAGGGGCAAAGTACGGATACTGTATTCGTACCTTGCCGGTCGGGGTGGCAGTGAGTGACCTGGGCATCCAGGTTGCTTCGTTACCTTACAGGGCATCCAGAAGGGGTAGGCGGACTTATACTTGGCTGCCGAGTGTGTTGTGTAGCACGTGGCCGCTGGAGGGGCAGCTTCTCAAGGGCAGCTCTTCCTCGGACCCACGCGCCTCATGCGTGCCACCACGTACGGATACAGTCCAGATATTGTGCCTATGCACTGCGGGAATCTCCGTTAGCCGTTGCCGTTGGCGGGGCAGTCATGCCTGGCCGAGATAGGTTGATTGCCCCTGTCTCTGAAGAAGTCAAATTATTGATGGGTTCTGTCCCAGGGCAAGAGTCAAGAGTCAAGGACGGCAAGTCAAGGGTAGCCAGAGTGAGTGACTGGGGAGGGAAGGAGGGTGAGAAAGGAGGGAAGAAGGAGGGAAGGAAAGCGCAGCCTGCGCACGCTCTCGTTTGCTTTCCTTTACTTTCCTTCTTTTCTTTTCTTTCGGGACGGCAACGCACCGGCCGGCGCGGTCTAAGTTCAGACCGAAGGTGGGAAGAGACGAGGGAGGGCAGGAGCCATGTCCCAAGTACATATCTTATCTACCTACCCACCACCTAACGCAGGTACCTTACACTAGGTACCTATAAAGTAGTACTGCAAGGCCAAAACTTAACCCAACAACAATTCCAGTCGGGTCCGGACCTGAGTCCGGGCCTCGCCTGCCAGTCCCGCGTACTAAACTATGTAACGCACTATGGCACCGTAGATGGGGGGGTATCCATCACACTTTCCTTCCGTATCCGTTGCACGCGACTGGCTTGTCAGCTCATGGTCTGCCCATTGCCATTTGTTTCATCGCAGGGCAGCTAGTCTCCCATCGTCACCCTCGAGCCCGGACCCCGACATCACCCGCTGAACATTGCGTTCAATTGTGACGCTGCCCATCCTCATTTGGAGTCTTAGGCTCTCTCAGCGCACGTCGTCTCCATACCCACTGGCGACTTTGGCCGGATTCTCGACCACCTAAACTGCCTAGACACGAGCGGAGAACATCGACCATGACAGTTGCCTGGGACATACCCAGTAACGGACATCCGACAAGCAAATTGTGCTTTCCTTTGCGGCGGGGGCGGAGGAGGGGCCGCGCTCATCACGCAGACTCCTCACAACCAGGCCAAGGTCAATTTCACAATAATCCCCTGAGTATGTGCAAATACCGGGACTATCCTAGCGAGCGACGCTGTGAAAATGCCGCCAGGGTTGGAAAGAAAAAAGTCACTGCAAGCTTCGTAGATCAATATCGGCGGGAGGAAGATATATGGATGATGGGGCGGGTGGGAACGGAGACCGTCCACCTTGTCATTCCGTATTGCTTCTGCCCGGCATCGACCGATCTGGTATACATTCGAGGCATCGATTTTGCCATGTCTAGACCGGGACATCCTCGATGCCGCCTCGTTCATCTACTGGTCCGACCATCCTGGAGTCTGTCATCGCACAAGCATCTATACTCTTCGAGTACTTCAGAGCCCTCGCCAGCCGCGAGAAAAGCTATCATAACCTCATCCAGTTTCTTTCCACCTATTGTGCCAAGAATGCGGAGCCCGCTACCTAATCTGATCACACGTCGGCGCGCACACGCAAAACCGCTGCTACCACCCACCCGTTGGGTCCATCACGGCTGCCGCCGGCGCGCCATCTGACCAACGTCATCAACGATGCGGCATCTAGACTACGAAGGACTGGAAGTGCGTGGGTGCTAACCCGCTGAAGCCGGTGCCATCGCCGCTAGCGACTCTTCGGCTGGGATTTCGCTGTCCCCTCCAAGAGCTACCACTGATCATGATCCTGGCGAAACCCCCCATGCCCAGCCGCAGACCCCCCGACGGGCCAATCTGCGATCCATTCATGACGGCGGACCAATCGTCAAGGGGCATCTCCCCCTGCCTCGATGCAATGACCTCCAAAAATCGTACCATTTTCTTTTCGTCATCAAGATTGCCAAACTGCGTGTACTAGACGAGGCGCTCAGCTGCGGACGAGGCCACTGCTGAACAGTTATGCCAAAGGGCTACAAAGTCGAATTGCTTCAAGGTTCAACCGCCCCCGCATCGTCTAGGAAGTCATTAGTCGTGGGAGTCTCCGGCTACCCAAGTTGACGTTGCTCTTGCTGTTGCTGTAGAATCCCATCGTCGATTCGAGATGTTGAGTCACGTTCCTTTGGTTGTGACTGAGATCGAGCATCAGCCCTTGCTTTCGGTGGAAGTGGCTGTCCCCCCGTACCAGATATCTTGGGAGGAAGGGGACAAAAACCATAGCCAGGCGGGAGAGATAGAGAGAGAGAGAGAGGATAGCGCGGGCGGAAAAAAAGCCCCCAGGCATGAAGCCCTGAATGCAGACCATCTGCACATCAGTCAATTAATCGACATTTCTGTCGCCGCCAATCTGGGTGCTGAGGGCTCCCCTCTTCCTCGCACCCTGGTCTGTCGACCGGACGGATACTTGGGCAATACGATGCGTTACCTGCCTTGCCCTGGTCCCCTGTCCACACTGACCGGTACATGCAGAGAGCTGCACCCGCATCTCCCTCTGGTCCACCCACAGCGATGCTCAGTCCAACACACCGCACATCTGGGCCCCGGGCTTGGATACCTTGCCCTCCCCACATGACCCCCCAAGAACAATTGGGAAGGGATCTGGTCCTCAAGGAGCAAAGGGAAACAAGGGCGACGTACCGCCGTTGAGGCACTGTACCGAATTCCCCAAGCACCTTGTTGTCGCGCAGGTACCTCTCTCTGCGTACATTGAGCCTCTGTGCAAATACCGTCGTCTCTCCTCATTCGACCGAGAGCCCACTGCTGCTGCATTGTGTATCCAAGGGATTGATAAGTCGAACCAAGGTTGACAGATCGACTTCCTCTGCACCAAGCTGTCCGATCCCAGCATACAAGGGCATTATGGGCTCCTTATTCTTTGATATCCACTACGTGCCTACTGACCGAGGTACTTACTTGTATACCTATCCCCTCACATCTTGCACCTAGTCCTGGATCTTACCACTCGGTTGCTGATCTCATAATCACCCATGTCACTTCCTCTCAGTCGCACGTTCGCGTTTCCTCTCTTCTACATTTTCCTCTTCTCCCTGTCTCCCTTCTTTTCTCCGCCATTCAACAATCCCTTCTCCCCGGCAATCATCACCAGATTGGCTTTTTCGCCCAACGAGTTAATGTCCCCATAATTCACTGCATCGAGTCACGGTTCAAGACACCATTTCAACAGTGAGGCGCGAAGCAGTCGGTAGCGATCGCGCGCCTAATCCAAGCGATAGACAGCCAGCGCCCTCCCCCATTACGCTTTCACCCGCGCCATCATATCTCTCATCTGGCATAAACATTTTCTGAACGACCGGTCGACCGCCTCCGTGGCTGTAGAAAACACGCCTCTCACTCTCTTCAGCACTCGTTGGAAGTGCGCCCGCTTCCCAAGGCGCGCTAGACCTATACCAATAAGCAACGGCACTGAAAAGAAATCAGAAATCCCACCAGCCCAGACCGGGCCCACGGTATTCTGGCAAGTTCACGCCCCTGTCGGAGTCTACTGGCCGACTCCAGGCTGGTCTGGACGCGAGATTCAAACAGTGCCTGTGTGTCTCGCAAGGAATTATTCACAAAAGGCCGCCACGGAGAGCAGCGTGGTAACTTGACCAACGCTAGGCATCATTTTTTTTTTAGGTCCTGTACCTCCTCTCTGCCGGCACGCCCAGCTAGCAAGAATATCACACCCCCCCCCTTAATTCCTCAACCCCCCTCCCCCCTTTTCTCTCACCCCCTACCACACACACCCCTTCCCAGAAAGAGATACATACCGTGACCTTTTCTCCCGTCCCGCCACCACACGCACCACACGCGCCCGATAGCTTGATCAGATCTTGCGTACCGGGTACCCAGCTGGAGAGAGGTTCGACCAGCCTAATCTACCTTACCTACTTACCTTAACTTCATCTCCTTACCCCAAGCCAAGCCACCAACCACACCACGCTGTCTTGTCTGTCTTGGTTCTTGGTTGGTTTGGTTTTTTGGTCTCCCATTTCTTACTCCCTCTTCTGCCTCTGCACCTCTTCCCTGCCCAGTTTTTATTCTTACTTGACTCTGAGCCTCCCACCTTCAACCATCTCCCTATCATCTCCACCCGCCTACACCAACCTTCGCCGGACTCCCGTCTTTGACACCAAACTCACAGACTAGCCTCGCTCTTGTCTCTTCACGCCTTATCCGAATTAGATGCACAGAGGCCCCCTAGATTGCGTCTGAGGCTCTAGTCGCCATTTCATCTGTTCTCCCGGCAAACCCGCTATGGAAGCGGGCGGATCTGGTCCTAGGCACAGGTTGGTTCAATCCTCGTCGACGCCCACACCCTCCCCCCAAAGCCCGTTCTCTCGCCAGTTTGCAAGTCCCCTGCTCGGAGGTCAGACATTAACCAAACCTTTTTTTCCCCCTTTAAACAGCCATCCACCACCTTCTGCCAGTCACCCCGATCGCTTCGAGACTCGCCATCTTCCACCAAGAGACCCTATTGACAGACACTACCGCGACGGCCCCGCCATGGCGACAGCAACCCTTATTAGCCCGAGCTCGGCCCATTACGGTCACCCTTCGTCCTTCTCTTCTTCTTCTGGCTACCAGCACGCAGCCCCAGGGCCCAGCATCGCAGGCATGATTTCGCCCATTGAACCTCGACGACCGTCGGACGAGTCGGAGACTCCTCACCGGCAATCACTTCCTTCGCTCTCCGAGGTCATCTCGGGTGCGAAGCCCAGCTCTTACCCGCCTTCCCAGGCGTCCAATGTGACGGGCCCGCAAAGCTTCCCCTCGCCCTTTGCACCTGGCCCGCCTAGGTCATACGCCGAGTCGTCAACCGAAAAGAACTCGCCTCGGCCTTCTCACCATGCGTCGACGTACCCGCCCAGGCAAGAAGCTCTCCCGGCCATGTCGGACCCTCCCAGGCCTCCCCCCTTCGCCAGCCGGCCTCCCGCGCCCTTGAGCAGCTTCTCCGCGGCCCAACCCAACCCGCCTCACAAGCCTGAACATATGCGCGAGAGCGACCCCAGGGCCGCTGAACCTGCCGGCCCCTACGCGCAACACCCACCTCCGCCTCCGACGTATTCGCACCCTCACCCTCACTCTCACCCTCAGCCCCATCCTAGTCAGCTCCCGCCTGGACAGGTTCCTCTGCCGGCATATCCCGTCTCACCCCGTCACGGTGGTCCGCCGCTGCCCTCTGCGTTCGATGCTCAACGCCCCACAGCCCACACTGACGAGGCCGAGTACGGTCCTGCACGCCCCCAATACGACCGGACCCTCAACCGCCACCTTGACGCCTGGGGATACCAGGACTGTCTTTCTAGAGTGAGTGTCCCCTATACAAGCATGTGTCCGTCAAGCTTACCAATAAGTTCTCTCAGATCGCTGGAGCAACAAGAACGATCTACAACTTCGCCGAAGCGTATGGCAGAATTGCCGCAGAACAGCACGGGGGTCATCCGCTGCCTGACCGGCTTCCCACGGAGCGGGAAGTGAACGAGATGTTGGATAATGTGGACTATATCAGAAACTCGCTCGACTCGGTTCGGCAACTCGTGAAGGAGAGCAACGAACGCGTACGGGCGGCTGGAAAGCCAAAGGGCTACGATGATGAAGACACACCGATGTATGACGGCATGAACAAGACTTACGGCATCACGGAGGTCAAGAAGCGACGAGGGGTAAGCCGACTTTGGACTGTAATGACGAGAAATAATGGCAAAGCTGACATTTTGGCACAGAGAGCCGCGCCTCCTGGACGGTGTCATAGTTGCAACCGAATCGACACGCCTGAATGGCGACGTGGGCCTGACGGTGCTCGGACGCTTTGCAACGCTTGTGGACTGCATTACGCCAAGTTGGAGCGGAAGCGTCAGCTCGAAGCACGACAAATCCGCCCCAAGCCCTCTGACGAGAGGAGCTAATACGACTGCGATACTCCGGGATGGGGTGGGCTCGAACCCAAAGAGTACATACTAACGGAAACTCTATCTCTGTGGACATCGATGGCCGTCACTACATCGGGGTCGGATCGGCTCGCACCATCATACGCACACAAACTTGAGATACCTCAACCTCCCTTACCCACCAGCAAGGCGCGCACCGATAACGTGCAGCACCTGACGCTGCGTCACTTTCACACGCTAGCACCCAGCTAGCAGCTATAACCTCTTAACCAATACCCGGCGTCGACTTTCTACGTTTTTTTTTTTTTTTTTCACTTTCTTTTTCCAACTGTATATATCCTGCTCCTTACCACATATTCAATTGGATGGGCACCGAAGGGACAGGGCATTCATCTGGCGGCGTTTACCACATTTCACCTCGACACTGTCGTTTTTTGTTTTTATTACATCAAACCATTTCGGTCACTTTGCGAGGAAGGGGGGAAACAAAAGGCATACTTAAAGACAGCCCGATGCTTATCAAAGACATGCCCGTCCATGTATCGGCGAGCAACCGCAGGCCAACTACCGATCGTTTTCGAAGCATGCAACAACGACTTGATTTTCGTACTTGACGTTTCCTTGGTTGTGGCTGGCGAGGGTTTCCCTGGCGAGGGAGACAAAAAGGGAGTGAGAGCATTTCGAACAAGGTCCCTCGAGGGGTGGGAGGTAGACAAGGATGTTGGCGTCGTATGACAAAGATTCTACACCTTGGACTGGCGCAAGGCCACAATTTTTATTTTATTGTTCATCCTTGTTCTCTTGCCTTAGTTATGTGGCATATTTCCTTACCATACAACAGACATGCGCGGAAACTGGCGCGCGAGAAAGCGAGAGAAGCCATTTCGTGCTACGGATCGTGCGGGGACAAACAGTTTAAGTTGATATTTTGTAAAAGTAGCCGGATGCGCAAGATACCACCATGGGGAGCCGGCGGCCGGGAACAAAAGGAAGGACACTTGAGGAGGGAAAGAGAAAGGGAAAGGAAAGGGCAGGTCCATGGTACATTCCTGGCCCGGGACGGACAGGACTCGAGGAAACATTTCAGAAACAAATGGAGACTCGAGGTTTCAAGACTTCTTTCCGCCTCGGTACCAACCAAAGTGATATGCAGCGACGAACCTTTTAGGGAATGCAGCTGACTCCGCCTGGGGAGGGTTGTTTCAGTATGTTGCTGTTCCTCGCGGGCTGGCTGTACAAGACAGACGGCCACGGCCGGGGGGAGGACGGAGGGTAGCCTCCAGCGAGCGTTCCAACGAACGTCCCAGGGCAGCGGGCCCTCCTCCCCACCATGACTGGCAACTCCATTTGTTCCCGCTAGTATGGATGGTCCGGACGGGAGGGGTGGGTGGGTTACATCTCGTCATGAGCTACTACGAGAATGATGCGTGAGATCTGCCTTGCTGGCTTGGCTTTCCCATATGGATGTGTTTTCGGGGGGAAGGGGGTTGGATAGAGGAGCTGGTATTACTTCCTAGTCCTTTCTTTATCGCTTTTATTTCCGGCGCCCTCCCCCCCCCCCCCCCTCCCCTCTCCCTCCCATTTACTTGACCAGGGGAGGGGATACGCGAGCATGGTTCTAGAGGAGGGAAATAGTGCGAGAGTGCGATGATGAAGCGACAGTGAGAGCGCCGGGTGGGGGGGATTATTTGCTGGAGGGCTCCCCTCCCCCCTTCCTTCTTTTCTTTTCCTATGACGGGAGTCTGTGTGGGCGTTTTTGTGATAAGCGGGAAGCGGGAGGGAGAGGGGGGGGGTTGATCTCGGATCGAAAAGTGGTCGATGTGAGAAGTGACCAACGAGTGTTTTCGAACGTCATGTCTATCGTTCGGTCGTTGCAACGACCAGCAAATGAACCACTCCCCGCCGTGCCGGCCGCCCAAACTTGTCTATTTTTTTTTTTAATTATTTTTTTTCGCGGGCTCGCCGACCGGTCCATGTGGAGGAGACGGGATAGAAAAGCCACATGCATTCAATCGTCAAATGTCATGGTATCCCAGGCGGGCTGGCGTGGAGCAGCGGCATATGCCACACACCACACCCTTCCCCGGCGCGACCAAGTAGGTAGGTACACTAAGATGCTGCGTGCGCGGGCGGGTGTGTGTGTATGTGTGTGTGTCTTGCTCGTTGTTGCCTCCCTGGCTGTTTCCCTCTTCGTAGTGACCTTTCGGACGTATTCTCTTTTGGGTATCCTTAGCTTGGTCTCCTCATTCTCGGTATTGTCCTGGATAACGTTACTTTCTTTATCCGCAGATTCTCACACACTCTCTCTCTATCCCAGGTCCCCGGTACAAGGCAATGCAACCCTCGGGTTTCCGCGTCTGCAATAATGATAATGATAATAACGGGCGCAAAAAGAAGGGGAAAAAAAAACAAAAAAAAAAAACAGAGAGCAGCGTCGAATGTTGCTGCTCCCCACCTCCCTTCCAGCCCCGCCTTTCGTACGACCGCTTGGCGTTGGAACGAGGCAAAGGAGAACTCATGTCGGGCCAAAATCTGGCAGAAGGTTTGTGGTCGTGGAATGGATTCCGTTCTCTCTCCCCCCTCCGACCACTCGAATGCTCACCCCTTTGATGGCTTGTGGGGGGGGAGGCTTCGGTCCTGACTCTGACTTCCCATCCGTCCAACCCCCCCACCCCCCCTTCAAGCCGCCAGAACGACAAAAGTCGGGACGAATAGGTGTGCCGGTGTCGACCGGGAAAAGGGTCGATAGGCCAGCGTCTGATCAACTGGTGTACCTGTATATCAAAAAGGTGGGGGAGGGGGGGGGGGGGGGGTGTGCGGGTGGGTGTGGGAGGACAGGCACGCGGGTCTGAGCTCCGTTTAGAGTAACTGTATCGCGCGCTGTGCCCGTCTTGTAGCGGGAAGTAAACCATGGCGCATTTTCCCCAGCGATGCGTGCCTTGTTGTGTATTGTTTGTGTGTGTATACGGGGTGGTGAAAATATGATGTGTGTACTGTGTGTGTGTGTGCTGAGGTTGATGCGACCTCGCAGAGTGCAAACGTTAGGGTGAGGGTCGTCCTTGGTTCCCCGACGACGTGTTGTTATCATCGTTTTTGTCGTTGTCTTTGGCCGGAGCAGGCACGCAGGTAAGTAGGGTCCCAGAGGGAGGGTACGGTGGGCCTTCTCCGTGTCCAGCAGACGGGGTGGATGACGGGAGGGGCGAGGCGATACCACTCTGTAAATGAGCCGCGCGGGTAGGTTTTTTTTTTCTTTCATTCTTTTCTTCTTTTTACTTGGGAGACCCGTCATCGCGGTATGACATCGTGGTGTCATTGGGATTTCACAGGTTGAAGTTACAATACGGCAGGGGGATCAGTGTGGGCTGGGATTGCAGGCCCCCCCCCGATCCTCCTTCGGCGAGATGAGAGGTGGGGGAGGGGAGGGGGACTTTGTCAGTTGTCATGGTTTCTGATCCGATCCGATTTCCACATTCAGATGGGGATCTTGGCATTTCAGACAGGGGTACTTTCTGATGCAACGGGGGCCTCTTTCTCGTTGTTTTATTCTAACCCTCCCCATATTCGCTGTCAAATATATCCATCGCCCGCTCGGCACGTTGTCGGACAGGGGTGCGCGGTGTGGTGAGATGGCTCAGGAGTCATTTTCATCAGACAGAAGACGGCCGGAAACGAGGGTGGGGTTGGGCGATGCGATCTGACCTATCACGGAGTATATCCAAAGATGGTGGATGCGATCCGACCTATCGCAGATATCCAGAGATCCAGCAACGTCGCAACGACAGAGTTTCCAGGGGTAGAGAGGGCCAGAGGCCAACAACAAGAAAGAAGAAACAAGGCACAAAAGGCAACCCAGAATAAAATTTGGCCGACGGCAACGGCAGGACAAAGGCTGCTATCGAATGTCACACTTATACGTCCCCCACACCGATCGTGTGACACGCACATGGCGAGGGATGGAGGTGTGGGTGGGTGTACGTACTATGGTATCGGGCCAAAGTTTAACCCCCTCGTCAGGTAAATATGGCCGTGCTTTTCTGATTACCTCAGCGACGGTACTTTGAGGTTCTTGTGCACATCCATCATAATTCTGGCCAGTGAGAGTCTCGCGTACGTGGGTCACAACTCCACACTACCTGTTAGGGAGTTTTTACTTACCCATCACACGTAGTAGAGACTGTAAAAAAAAAAAAAAAGAGGCGATGCGGTGGTGGTGGTAGTGGTGGCCGCCGCGACCTAACCTGCTCTATGTCATGGAAACTTTGGTCCGGGTACGTGTGTGCATATACGCCGTGCGACGTGTTGCTTGCTGTGTGTGCTTTCGTACGCTACTTATTACACTTGGCATTGTGTGTGTGCACATGTATGGGTGTAGGTGTATGTCTCGTCTTTTTATTTTCTATTTTTTTATAGAGTCACACGACGTCCAGGGGATGGTCGGTCCTACAAGAAGAAGGATCAGAAGGACCCGCAGAACATGTGGCAGAGGGGGGGTGGTGGACTGGTCGGTGTCCTAGATCGTAAAAGACGGGTAGTCTGTTTGTTCATATCGGCGTCTCGTGGAACCGTCGCACGGCGCGCGCGCGCGCGCCTCGGGTGCCGCCGTCCTCTCCCCCCTCCCTATTCGCGGCGGCCTCGTATCTCGTAAAAAGTAAAAAAAATGACACAAAGTACGGACCAGTAGGGGGGGCAGAGGGCTCCCAAGGTTTAACGTCTCTCTCTCGGTGAACCGTCGCTCGTCGCTGCAGGTCATCAGGGGGGGGGGGGGGGGGGGGGGGGGGAATGGGCCTTAGCAACGAAACGGGAGGCGGCAAGCAGCAGCAGCAGCAGCAGCAGTAGCGGCAGCTTCTTCCATCCACGCATCGGCCATAGCTTGGGGCGTGCCGTCCGTAGGAGGGAAGGGGCGGACGCGGGGTTCGACTCCGTGCGTGCCGTGCGTGCTGTGCATCGTCGTACAACCACCTACCTTTCTTTCTCTTTCCTTTCTGCGTATCTGTACTTTTTTTCCCTCCTCTCGTGGAACCTCTCTCCTCCACATCCATATCGTTGCTTTCGATGTCCTGGCTGGGCTACGGTTGTCGTTATTACTGTTGTCATTGTCATCCTCGTCGTTGAGGGCAGACGGGGAGGACAGCGGAGTCGAGGTAGTGAGGAAGCTCCTGTCCGGTCAACGAAAGGATGAGAGGGGGGGGGGGGGGGGGGGGGGGTGCGCGCATATCCGCCAACGGGTTATTCTCATTCAACTCGCCCGCAGCAAGAGAGTGTGCGGTGGCTGGAAAGACAGAGAATAAAAGTACTGGTGGGCAGAGAAAGCTATCGATGATGGGAGGAATAAGTCTCAATCGAATGGACGGTTTACGATACCATCTGGATTGCGGGTTAGCTGGTTGGTTAGTTCGTCTTAGGGGCTTTTTTTCTTTCTTTCTCTTTCCGTTCCCCTACTTTCCCATCAACCACGACGATGCAACATTCATTCATTTTCCGAGTTCCGCCACATGTGAGCCGTCGCATCCGTTGATTTGTTCCTGATCCTTAGCAAGAAACATTGTCCTTGTCGTATCCTCAGGTGCCTGTTGATCGTTCGATCCCTCCATCCTCCCCTACCCTTTTACCAGAAGCTATCTAGTTTGGCCCCGCTCTTTCCTTCGTATCAACTCTGAAGGGGATAGCGTCCTTCCTTTCCTTCTCTACGGCTTCTAGCGCGCCCCCCTCCCTTATTCGTTCTGTTCTATCCCTTCCCACTCCCTGCGCTCCCGTCCTTGCTTCTGAAGGACGTGAGGTGACCCCTCCCCAGCTGGTCTCTGTGGCTATGGCTGTGGCTGTGGCGGGTCTGGTCTCGGACTGACAGCCACCGACTTGTCCGAGATTTATCACGGGAAGGGGCAGGGGAGGCATGTACGAGTAGGTTCCTTTTGGTCTCTTCTTCAAGTGGAGGACGAGCCTCAAGCCTCCGGGCGCATGTGTTTTTTTTTTTTGGTGGGGGGGGGGGGGGGGGGTGGGGGACGCACCGGTACCAGGGGAAATCATTCTCCTCAGGACGACGGGATTCGTCAGCCATGTTCGTCGAGGCTCCCTGTCCCGCGACTCAACTGCGATCATGCTAGAGTGAAACGAAAGCACATGGAAGGGAGCGGGGGGGGGGGGGGGGGGACAGAGATAGAGACAGAGACAGAGAGAGTGAGAGAGAAGGTACGGACAAGGAAAGTTCGATAGGCGCGGGGAGCATCTTGTGGGGTTTGCTTTCCCGTTCCGCACCGTCGTCATGCAGGACCCACGTCCGTGCAAGTTTGTAGATTTGTAGGGAGGGTAAGAGGGTCTCAACTCTGTGTGGTATACGGAGTACCTACGGTTGAATCTCCCCTCGCGGTCAGACATGCTGGAATAGGCAATGGCGTGCTGGGTCTTCCTCGTTTCGAGGGACTGCGTTCCTGTGTTTGCTCGTCGGCGGGGTGGAATGTTCCATGGTCCGAAATGTGGGCACTCTGATGTTTCGAGTAGTCTTATTTCATTCACTTATTATCCGTATCGCAAACCTGGGCTCCAGCTATGTTTTCCACAAGGCGTGCATGCGAGTCACATTCCCGGTCATGGATGGAGTAGTTCCAACTTTCCCCCTTCCCCTCCGATAGGGAGACCTATACATGCTAGGGACTTGGCGGTATCTGGATATTTGGAACACTAGGAGGGGAATCTGGCAATGCCGTACGAATACTCTGGTGTGCGTGCGCAGTTGGAACCTTTGGTAACCATGGAGAGGTGTGAGACGCCTCGAAACAGCCAGCATGCAACCATGGCGCCCATCTTCGCGAGCATGCTACACGTTCCGCTCGCGGAATTCGTCGCCTGTCCCGGCTAGAGGTGAGTGGACAGCCGCATGGCATACGAAGGTCTCGGTGTGCACGGCATGCACAGACTTGGGCTGCACGCCGGCCCCCGGGCCGGCCAGGTCTGGGGGGGAAGGGGGAGGGGTGATGAAAAAGGAGGAATGGGCGGCGTAGCAAACGAAATAAGTCAAAAACATGTGGCGTCTCGTTGATGCGTCTCGCCCAGGCGCCACCGCGGCGTTAGGACGAACCCTTCCGCCGCAGGAGGAGACCCCGAAATCCTAGCTTTTGATAGATGGCGCACGGGGTGGAATTGGAGGCTGTTTCGTCGCCCTTTCAATAGTCTCGCGTCCGCCACACTCGTCCATGTGGGCGACCAAGACAGTCAGCCCGTCTGTGCCAGGCGTCACCGGCTCCTCTTGCACCCCTTGAAAGATTAAAATAAAATAAAAAAGGAGGGCAGATTTGGGAGCTAGACCAAGCTACGGGGTGACACTAATTGCGCACATGGCTGTTGTCACTGCATTGTTTGACAGAGTGGAGGGCTATACAGCCGCTGTATGAGAGCTATGAGAGAAAGGTTACAAGCAGGGGAAGGGCGTGCGTATCTATTCGACATCTTTGTACGAATAGAGCACCCCACAAACTTTATGTCGCGGAAGCTGAGAGAAGACAAGCAATGGGTATGGTGTTGCATGGCATCTCGTCATGGCCGCCTGGATCTGTTCCAAACCGCAGCGCCCGTCCGGAAGAATGTGAGCCAGTAGGGGCTCAAAGTCCTGACCGGTAGGAGAGGGGGGACTTGTATGCAGAATGAAAGACGAGGATCGTGAGTAGTATGTCAGTCTGGGAAGGGGTGGGCATAATGTTGCCAAGGACTCATGTCCATGGTAGAAGTGAGCTTTAATCAGGGTCCAACTTCACCGTTGGAACCCTCTTGACAACCACTTCGACTCGAAGTCGGTGCTAGTGGGAGAAGATCCTCCTGTGGAAAGGGGGGGAGGGGGTTCGAGAAAAAGGTAAGACGGCGCCCGGCATTCGTATCTGCCCGTGTCAGCACGAGAAAGGAAGAGTGCGTCCCTGCTGAAGGTTTCTAGCGTTCGGGGAAGGAAAAAAGTCTCAAAGACTCGGGCTTGGGCCAATCTCGCTTGCGGAGTGGGTACGAACGGGCGCTAGGAGGGCAATGCGCAGACAGGCGGAGCAAGGTGACGAGGAAACGTAACGCTTTCGGACGCGGTGAAGGAGCTGGAATGGAGGCGGTCAGGTCAGCATGGAAGTTGGGGGGGGGTCGTTGTTCGGTTCGATTCGTCAGTGGAGGTTTCGTTGAGCATGGCACCAGGGCGTACGGGCGGGGCTGACGAGACCAGACCAGACGGATCATGTCTCCTTTAGGCTTTTGGTGAGGCCCGAACATACCTCGACAGGTCCTCGGGGGTCGCTCGCGAGCGGTGGTGGTGACGAAAACAAAGTCAAGAGATACACGAGGCGTCCGTCGTTTGGATGGCAGTATTGGCTCCGTTCCGCGCCAAACCATGAGATTGCATAAGACGAAACTAGGCTTCATGACTCTCGGGGAGCCAGGGGCAACTTGGCGACTTGGCGACTTGGGCCGAACCTTCATTGATGGAAGCCGGGTTTCGCAAGAGGCAAGCAAGCGGAGGCGGGCAAATCGGACCATGGCCGGCATTGTCGTCGTGGTTCAGTTATGCCCTCCTCGCCCTATCTCCCCCAGCCTCGTCTCTTGTGACGAGCGGATTCTATTTCCATCGCCAGCTAGCCAAGCCAGGGCCTTTGTACACTATGGCTGTCCGTTCACCATATGGGCGATATAGTTGGACGTCTTTCGAAAAGATTTGGAAGATCGAGTGGCTCTACTCAATGCAAAGAGCGACTACCGGTATGGTTTTGTAGTTAACCTTCAGTGCCGAAGTTGCATCCGGCGAAACCCCGAAGTGGTATCGTGACATCCCTGGGTGGAAACCTTGTGAAAGGTCGCCATTGCCGACCCAAAACTTTGGGTGTGCCTACCGACGTGGGGAGTCCAAGCAAACGGGCGATTCAACGGGTCCGATCGATGTAGATTGACGGGCTTTTCTTTTTTTCTATTTCCTTTTTTTCTTCTTCTTCTTCTTCTTCATCTTCTCCTCCTCCTCCTCCTCCTCCTCCTCCTCATTCTTCTCTGAAGCAGTATCGTACGCTGCTGTGGAAGCTCAGTTAGCGTTTAGTCTGGTACTTCGTTATCCTGTATCAAATGTATGCTTGGAAAGATGAACGAACAAATGGCTTTGCTGAACAGCTTCAAGTAGGCAGACACAGGGTAACAAGGACTCCCTGAAATCAGATCTACAGGGTGGGCAGCTCGATCGCATCGCGGAAGCGCTCTGAATACTCCGTATTCCCGGCGCTATTTATTTTGGGAGGGCTGGCCTGGGAAGTAGTCGAGCGTGATGCGCCATCCATGAATGTGACCTCGGACCCGGGGGGGTGTGATGTGGCATGGTGTGTATGTGTGCGGGTGAGCGTGGGAAGCCACACATGCACGCCCGGCGTACGGTACTCCTTGCCAAAGACGGCCGGACGTTTTGGTGTGTGGATGGGAAGAGGGCGGGAAGTCGCGCTGGGGCCCTCCCTGGAGGTTACTGCCCAAATCGGACTTCGGCGGGCTTATATCAGACCCCGGAGCCTCCCCCGGATGCGATCGCAGATTTGCGTCGATTTGATTACGATTCACTTTGGGCGGGAAGAAAAACGAGGGTGGATCCTCCCAAATTGAGACAACCTTCCCTCCGCTCGGAGCTCGTTCATACAATGTACATTCGCTCTCTGTAGGTATCTAAACAGGTCGCTTACCTACCTACTGCCTGACTACCTACCTAGGCAGGCAGACGCGCCTCAGCTCACCGACAAAAGTAATATGTAGATTGCTTGGATTGGTACTACAGCTCACACACCCCCTTGACACGCCGCAATGACGAGAAATGCAACCCAGCACAAGGCCAACCAGCCCTTCCCTTCCCTTCCCTTCCCTTCCCCGCCTCCGAAGCCAGATCATGCACACCTGGAAAATGTATGTTCGTCCCATTCTCCAAAACACGGCGACTCGTGGATGGCGTGATTTTCTCAAGTGCCGTCATCGCCAATGGCTTACCTAGTAGGTTCATCATCTATATGCCTTACCCTTTAGACTTTCGCATCGCCTGTCGCTCGAGGGTCCGACCTTGCCCGTTGCGTCTACTTAAGCGTAAAGCTGAGGGGCTCGCTCGGTGCCGTCCAACCGCATGACTCGGATGTCATGGCCACTGCGGCCATCCAAGGAGTCGGCGGCAACGTCACGGCGATTGGCACTATCGCAGGGTCTGAAACCGACTAGGTTGTGGACGGAAGCCTCACGAACAAACGGCCTTCCGCGGATCGCCGGCCCCATCGCCATCTCTTGGTTTTGTCCATTCATTCCACACAGCGTCAGCGGACCCAGGACCAACAAAGCTGGGTATGTAGTTCAGAAAGACGTCGCTTAATCGTGGGAATCGTGTCATGTGTCAGACAGGTATTGATCTACTAGTATCCGTTCCAAATGCAAGATCAGGCACATTTCTCCACCTCGGTGAAGACGCTTACGGCCAATCACCACTGCTTGCGTTGCACTTTCTCAGCCCATGACCACGAGGAGGAAGCAAGTCCTGACCCTGCCCCAAGATTGAGGTACCTCGGCCATACCTCATAACTTCCCGATGCCAGCTTATCCGCTCCTTCTCTTTCCCTGCCAACGGCGACGGCATGTCCGTACCTTCCATCTCGACAAGCGCCTGCAGAAATCGGCCTCAGCTCCGAAGGTCCGACCCTGGTGGAGCCCATTCCGCCCACAGGGATCATGGAACCTACCTTTGGGTTTACATTCGTACCGTGTACTACCTTAGGTACACTACACATACCTAGGTAGGTAGGTAGCTATCTACGAGATTCAACCCGACCGACCGACCGACCGACCTACCGGCTGGCTGACCAACTGCGCAGTCAACATTGCTCCCGTCCCCGTTCGCTTTGGGCTCCTCCACTTCAATTGGCTCTTGTCTGCCGATTATTCATCCCAAGGATCACGAGCTGTCCCGGGCGACTAAATGAGGCCAATGTCAACTATAGGGCGTACGGGAACCAGACGAGCAGAAGAGAAGGCACGTAGCCACACACCATCTATTCATGACCGAACCGCACCCACTTCGCTTTCCTCTCTGCAGGAAGGCAGCCACGACGATTGAGGAAATGACACCGCCCCCCAGCCTGGTCTAGACTACCGTAAGCCACCACCGTCCACTGCCCGTTGTTGATCTCTGCTCCGTCACGGTCATAAAGCTCTGTGCCTCGACCAGCCACGTGGGTTCCCTAAGCTCCCCGAAAGCAGATAGGCTACCTATGCTGCTCCGATTGCCTGGGTCTGGGCCTGGTCCATTCCTCTCCTTGGCCCGTCCCATGTGCGGCACATCAACACTGTATGAGAGAGTCCAGCACACACAATACACTGTACGAATCTGCCCTTGTTCCCGTCCCCGTTGCCATCTTATCCTTACCTCCCGCTGCCACGACCATGTGGCCACGGACTCCCTGCTTCTGACCGGGCCGTGTAGTGTTCCTCTCTGCCGCTCCCAATCCGAACACGCTGACTCGGACCACAGGGAACAGGTAAGGAGGTAACGGTGAGGGGCACGTTTAATTAGTTGACGGTGTAGGTGGGCTGCCACCTAGGTACTCCGACCTTTGAATAGTGTGGTAACTAGCATTGCCATTTGTCCATATTCGGCCTTGGCGCACAAGCTCTCACGCTTTCCCCCATAGACGACATCGTACGATGCGGTTTAGATTCACCCTTGGTTTCGCCCTGCTTTGCCGCCAAGATCTCTCAACTGGCTTTCCCCCCAAATACGCTCCGGTTTCTCATTGTTGCATTCCACCAAGTCACCGGGCCTAGATCTGGTTGGATCTCATCAAACGATCTGACACCCGTGTGTCTGCGCAAGGGTACGCTTCGTTCTTCTTCGACCGCGCTACCACCCAGCTGGCTCGCCAATCTCTAAGCAGCAAACTTGTCGCATCCAACAGCTGGTGTCATCTTCGAGCTCGTACCGGCCGCCAATCGCCGCGATGGACATGTTCGCATCCGACCTTGAGTGACTCGTCATAAAGCTCACACTCCATTTCCCACCCTACGGCCGTTTGACCACGCCCACCGGCTGTCAAACACGCGCACGCGTTGATCCAACAGCCATGAGTTGGCTCACAGCCGCAACGCCGCCCCACCTTGCTGAACCAGCCCCCAATCTTGCTCACTGTCCCGCTCACGGGAGACTAGCCTCCGCCTCATCAATAGTGTCTTTTGTAAGGGCTCCCATTCCACATCCGGCCCAGCCAGCTACGTCATGATGGTTCCAGAAATCAGATCATGGCACCTCGTGGCGATCTGATCCGTTTCTGGTTGCCATCTTCAAGTCTATCTCGCCTGCCCCACACGACTTCCACGCGACATGCCAGAAGATTGTATCGATTCCGGACGCAGCTGGAATGCCCATTGCAAGAGCAAAGAACGCGTGAAACCCGACAGACAGCCCTGTTTCCTTGTTGCCTCACCTTGTCGCGTGGAGACAACGCTATCGACACGATAACGCAGGGAGACGGCGGGAGTGCGGGCTTCCAAGTTCTGGACCGGACTTCCATGCATCACCGTTCGGCTACCGTCTCAATCAACTAGAGGATCCTTGGATCTAGAAAGGGGGCTGAAGTCAACAGCGGAATTCGCTTAGATTATCTGCAGCCCTGGGTCTGACCTTGGGCCCTAGTGCCTGACGACGCGGCCCGTTAGTCCTGCCACCTCACTCGGCCACGCTCAAACCGCCAAGCCGAGATGAGAAGTTGCATGCGACCACGTCGTAAGGGTTTCCGGTGACAGCCGATGGCTCGGCTTGAGTTTGGAAATGCTCAGCTTCCTATATGCCGTGGGAGGAGTGGATGCACCGTGCAAGGCGGACGTTTTCGCCAGGGTATCGCATGGTGTCCTGCAACGTAGGCTCTCGGACGTGGTACGATTTTCCCCAAAATGACGACCGAGAGTGCATCAATACAGCCACAAGACAGCCGCCTGACGCTGCCGGCAACGTGGCTCTTTTCCGGCAAAGGAATGTGAGCACGGAATCACCCTAACCTGCCAGTATGAGTGGCGCGCGATCTAAAAAGCCACCCACATTCGTAGCGCACCAGCGTGAGACTGCCAACTTCTAGGCGTTCTTCTGCCATAGAAACACACATACCCAGGGCCTGTCGGAACCAAGCTCCGTGAGGCTTGACCAATCCTTGGCGCAGCTATCCCCACCACAGGATCGAGATAGCTTTAGGGGTGTGCGTCGGTCGAGATCCAAGACACGGCTGGGGCGGTTCAGCAGCAGCATTTGAATCTAGCCAAAGTGAGTGAGTGTGCTTTGCCTATGTAAGAAGCCATCACTCGAACCCCGTGCCGATTTCTCTTGCGGCTCTGACGTCCAGTTATTAACAGGGCTGGGAGCCAGAACACACCCCCTTGGCTTCTCAGTACCAGCTTTCCGGGCCAGACCCCTCTCTTCGTCCTTTTTTATTTTCTTTTTTTTACATATATACATGTATTATTATTTCTTTGTTTCTTCGTCCTTGGACACTAGGAACGTGATACCCCTTTCGTTATGCGCCATTCCATATTGTTCATGTTGAACCTCCAGCTGACGCCCAGCTGGCCGGATTTGCCGCGCGCGCGCCCCTGTGTGTTCAAGGGTCCACTCCAGCCAGCCAGCCAGCTAGCCAGCCCCCAACGACGATATAGCATCGCAGAAGAAAACGAAACCGTCGTGGCTTGCGATCTGACGAGCTGAATCGGCCTCGGAAAGCCTCCGAAGACCCGGAAGAAATAAATACCAAGCACAAACTTTTTGACTACTACAGATATGCTAATTGCCGTAGCTAGCGGGGGCTGGCCGACGAACGCTCTAGCCCCACGTCGGAGTCATTGAGGAGGGGAGGGGGGTGAATCTGGTCTGTCACGGGAAGCCATCTTCTAGACACCGACAAGCCTAGCGGCTTAAATGGGGGTTCCTTGGGAACTAAGACCGTGGATGCTCATAGGGGCGACTCATTTCTTTGCGTCAGGTCGGTGTCCCGCGTCTTATTGAGCTATAGCTGGGTCCAGCTATGGCTTGGGTCTTGTCGTGATGTCCATACTACCTCCCTACTGCAATAATAATAATGGTGATAACAATAATACTCGTGTGTGTGTGTGTGTGTGCGTGTGTGCGGCTGGTTCTCGCCATGTCCCTCGCGCATCATGGGAGACGGTCCATCGCGGAATTCGCAACGCTAGCTCGCGAGATATGCATTTGAGTCTATGTGATGATTCCCTATAGAGAAAAGCCCGTTCTTGGGCGGAGCATTCGACCTGCGCCTGCACGACCTCCCCCTTCAGCTTTCCCCCTTTCCCTTCCCTCGGTCAAGGGAACGAGAACCCCCCCTCGATTTTCCCGTTCCGTGTGCGGGTCTCATTCCGCGAAGCCCTCGCCTCCCGCCTCCCTTACGCCGAGCCTCCGCAGCCACGTCGGAAGTTCCCGAGCAGCTTCGGGAGGCCGTGGACGTCGAGCCCGGCGAAGCCCTGGCCCGCCGTCTCCCGCTCCCCGATGGCGATGACGGCTGCGATGATGTCCTTCTGGACGTCCTCGCCCACGACGCTGTCGTGCTGATAGGCCGGGTGGGCGTCAATGAGGTTGCGCAGCCAGCGGGCCGCGGTGTCGAGCTTGCCGCTCGCGCGCTGGCTGATGAGGCGCAGGTACGTGTCGAGCTCGCAGCGGGTCTGGACGTCGACGTTGACGCCGTCGAGGTAGCTCTCGACGAGGGGGATGAGGCCGGGGAACTCGCCGTCGGGGCTGCCGTTGATGATGTCGTCGACCGTCATCTCGGCGTACTCGTCCTCGACGGGGAGGACCGGCGTCGGCGGCCGGCTCGGAACGGCGGACCCGGGTCGGGAGCCGGGCCTCGACTCGTCGCCGACGCCGACGCCGCCGCCGGGGTTGCGGTGGCGGCTGGAGAAGGGGTTACGGCGGAAGAAGAAGCGCTCCTTGAGGACGGCGTCGACGGCGTGCGCGCGCTCCATGTTCTCGTCGACCTTTGTGATGGGGATGTAGAAGTTGAGGTCGAAGGAGAGGATGGCGCGGGTGACGAGGACCATGAAGACGGAGAAGGCGGCGTTCTCGAAGTCGGTCAGCTGGATCTCCATGGGGCGGAACTCGACCCGCCAGCCGATGCTGTTGTCGGCGGGCGGGGGCTTGAAACGCATGTGCTGCCAGTTGGTCGACTGGAGGTTCTCAAAGTGGTCCGTCTTGGAGAGGTCGAGCTCGCGGAGGTCCTCCTCGAAGACGACGATGGGGTCACGGATGAAGAGGTGGGCGAAGTGGGTGGCGAGGCGATCGTCCATGCCGCCCTCCATGAGCTTGGCCTTGATGTCCTCGTCGATGACGAGGTCCGGGTACAGGTACTCGGCCCGCAGGCGCGGGTCGGTGGAGATGTAGGTCGAGTTGGAGGCGTAGCGGGACTTTGGTATCCGCCAGCGGTCGTTCTTCAGGGGCTGGAGTTTGTCAGCCTTGTGCTCTCACGGGGCAGGAGTAAGATCATGGGGAGAGAAACCAGTTTCTCTCCTGTTGGCTGCGCTGTTTCTCACCTTCTCGCCGAGCTCCTCGGGCGTCCTGCAGTCCACGGCGCGGCTGATCTGGTTCCACCGCACGTCGGTGTTGGCGAGGAAGCCCTTGTACACGGGCGTGGCGGCCGTCAGGGCGAGCATGATGGGGCCGAGCGGGCTGAGCTGGTCGTACATCTTGCGGCCCTCGGTGATGTTCTTGGCCTGGAAAGTGATCTGGAGGCAGCAGCTGCCCATGCCGAAGGCCATGGCGTCCATGTGAATGAAGTTGTCGGGGGCGGCGCCGCCCGTGCGGACGTCGTCGTCCTCGGGCCAGTTGTGCAGGTCGTAGTCGACCGTCGGGTCCCGCCAGGGGTTGGGGGTGTTGCGGTCGTGGAAGATAGGGACGTTGACCTGGACCTTGCGGCCGCGGCGCCAGCGGATGTTGGCGGCGAGGGTCGGGAAGCGGATGTGCGGGTTGGCGATCTCGTCCGGGACGAACTGGGAGCGGAGCTTGGGCCCGGAGGGCGGGTAGAAGGGCTCCGTGAAGTCACCGGGGCAGCCGAGGCGCGGAAAGGTGGTGAGGGTGATGGGATACTCGTTGGGGTGCATATGGTCCTTTGCGATCTTGCGGCGGAGCTTCATGTCGGGCTCGACGTCGAGGAGTTCCTTGAAGCCGATGCCCCAGGGCTTGCCGGGGGTCGCCTCGAGCATGAAGCGGCCGAACTCCGGGTGAAAGACGGGGAGGGTCACGGCTCTGGCCTGGTCAGTCGAGTGGTCCTTCAACGCTCCTGCCTCGTGAAGCACGACATGCAAGTGTGTGCAGGGTGAGCGAATGAGAAGTCAACATGAGAGAGGAACGCACGAATTATCCCTGGCAACATCTTGCAGGTCTGGTACGCAGCCCCCTTCCTTTGCGAGGTCGGGGCTCTCGGCGAGTGCTGTGAGAATCTCTGCCTGTCTGAGTGAGAGGCGGACCTTGGGTTCCTCCTTTGAGTAGGTCACCACCAGGTATTCGACCTATGTGAGACTGTTCAGCACAGGAGCCGGTGGAGGATGCAACTCATGAGAATGAGAAGCGTCAGGTGCCGTGGGTCATGAGATGCTTCGCCTCGTGAGCCGTAGCAAGCACACCGTACGTACCTCGTCTCCCCAGAGCATGGCGTCGCGCTCCTTGCTCTTGGCCTTGTTCCATATCTCTAGGAGTTGCTACAAGAGGCAGCATTAGCACACGGGGCCTCTCACTACGCCGGCCGGGTCTCGCCTGGGGCGTGGCCAGGAGAAAAGGGCCTCAAACCTTGATGCCCCATTCCCGAACCTGTCCGGCGCGCTGCTTGGCATCGGGCCAGTCTAGGGCGGTTCCCAGGGCTCTATGATAGTTGTTAGGACGCTTCTCAGAGTACACAATGGCAAAAAGACGGTGCGCGCGGCGACTTGCAGGAGACCCATGGTTGGCGACGCAGTTGCTCTGGTGCTCTAGGCTGGAGGGCTGGAGGGCTGCGGCTACGGCTACGGCCGGGTTCTGCCGGCGATCGGCGTTTTGAACGATGACGGAGCTATGAAGTGAAACGCAGGAAGAAAGCTCTCAGAAGATTCCCTGAAGCAACGACGACGCAATGGTGGCGAAGGGCTGTGGTCCAATAGATTCGTCGGCGCAGAGTGTGAGTCGACGGTCGACAATGTCCTCAGCACATCTGGCAACTAGATCACGACGACGACGGTGACGGCCTCTATGGTTCGTGAGGGGTGTGCCTTTTGCAAGCGGGGGCAAAGGTAGGAACGTGACAAGACGTTAGACCGTGGGTGGGGGGCGATTGAAAACAAGGCGAACAGGTGGGACGGTGCGGTTGCGGGCTTCGCTACCGCATGGGACTCTTCAACGTCTTGCGATGGCGCAACAGCTGGGCGGTCGAATGAGAAGCCCTCGTGGTGTAGTTAAAATGGTTAAGGTGGAAAAAGGCAGCGTGCGGCTCAGCCCGGCGTCGACTACGGCGGCGGTGGTGGGGGTTACGGGTTCTATCCAATGGAGGGGCTCCGATGATGAAGTTTTGATCACGTCGATATTGGAGAAGGGGGGGGAATCGGATGGGGATCGGACGTTTCCGAGCGAAGTGTTCTAGAATGCGACAGGAGAGAGAATGGGAGGAGAGAAAGAGAGATGGAGGTTGGGAATAGGATATAGTGATTGCACAGTTGCGAAGGGCGCGGGGGATGTCGAAAGCTCGGTATCTGCGGTCCAGGTGGGGGTGAGAGGCTTAGTTAGAGATTTTCTCGGCCTATTCTCTTTTACTGGAATTTTTTCCCGTATTTTTTTGCGCGGGTTTTGCCTGTACTCTGCGTCCGACGCTGGGCGGGTTCGCGGGAGAGCCGACGATAGAGGGGTAAGATGGAGGGGTTGATTAGAAATCACATGTCGTTGATTATAGGCTTTGTTGGGCTAAGGGAGGGGCTTGTCAGTGTTATTTTTGTGCCTTTTTCACTTCCACTTTTCTTCCACTTTTCTTCTTCTTTTTTTCCCCCCCCTTCCTCCTCTTTCATCCTTTTCAGCCCGGGAACGTGGGGTTGGCTGGCTGGTTGGTATAAAATGATTCCGGTGGTCGGAGGAACCGATCAGCTTCGGAATGAATGCGGCAGCTGCCATGTGCTGTTTGCTTGGAAGACGGCCTCAATGAGGCTGGTTCATCACTCCGGAAATGTTTCGGTCGTTGCCCGGCATCCGTGCTTTGGGATCTGCACCTTTTTAACTCGCTGCAGATGTTGCGCATCCCTGCAGCCCAAGGCTTAAGTTTGCTTTTGCGCGCGAGGTTGCATCTGCCTTTCCAGCAGCTAGTCTCGCTCCGGTACCGGCAAGCTCCCTTTGGGTGAAGCGGGCTTTTGATAAGGTTGAACGTTAGATTTCTTCATCAACCACCTTCCCGTTCCCCACTCGTATATCAGATATACCTAGAATCTGGGTCCATCGGTGCATCGAGGGGCTTCTGGTCCTACGACGAAAGGCGGCATCCTGGGACTTGAAGTCTTGCTATGACACAGTGTCGGTGTTTCTTGACAAGTCGCTCTCGCCATGATACGGTGAAAGCACAAAATATGTATGTAGCTGACTTTCTGTAGTGTTTCAGTGTGCCCGAGTGATTTGATACCCGAAAAAAGAGGATGTCCTCCTACATCTCACAATACCGGTGAGGTTTCGACTTTGCGAAGGCTCTCCGTGTTATTCAGGACGCTGTCTTCCAAGGAAATCCATCCCGGACGACCCATCTTCTTCAACAAATTCTCTGCTCTGCCCCTGGGCTCGATGGTGTGCAAATACTCAGTGCCCTCAAAATCATCACCGAATGAACGATCGGGGTTCTGCTGACGCAGGATAGCCAGCACTCTATTCCAGTTGAACGGCTCTGCAAACGCAAAGATGCGCTCGTCTTGGACCTCTGGTAGGACAGCCGCCGCAACGTGAAGTACGCCGGTATCCTGTACGTCTACAAAGTAATCTAGCTAAAAGTCAGTACCGAGACGAGGGTTCCCGGGTGGGGTCTTACAAGGTACTTTGACGCCTTCTGGGATCTCAACACCTTTCCAGAGGCAAGCTATGAGTCCTGCACTCGTGCGATAGCCCTGGTTTGCCACATCGAGGCACTTGCCAAAGTTTACGTTCGGAAGGACTGCAAGAGTCAGTTTTACCCATTCAACAAATGGAGATTGGGGACAAGTAGGTACCCGTATTGACAACTAGGTCCGGGCGTGCGTGTCGGTGTTCTTTGTGATAATCCCACACCGCCTTCTCAGATTCGACTTTGCTGGCACTGTAGACGATTATGCTGCGGTCCGGTGTGTACGGCGGAGGGGCATACGCTAGCTCGACGGCATCCGCGCTCCAAGTATCGTGCGTGATGACATGGGGTTGTTGTTTGTAGGTCACGGGATCTGCGGGGACGACCGCTACCGAGGACGAGGTCAAGACAAAGCGTCTGACGCCGGGCTCGGCGTAGGCTGCCTTCAATGCATTGAGGGAGCCTTCAACGGTAATTGGGATAACCTCATGCGGATTAGGTGTGACCCTGACAACAGCAGCAACGTGGATGAAGGCCGACGTTCCTGTATTCACAACATGGTCAGCGATGGGTTGTCACCTGTAGAGGGACGTGTTGAACGAGAATGCACCTTTCACCACCTCATTGTATGCTCCTTCGGTAGTCATGTCCGGAACTGAGACGAGCTCGAATCTTCCCTTGCCGTACTTGCCCTCAAACAGGTCGCAGAGCCAGCCACTGCTGACAACGTCACGAACGGTACCGCGAACATTGTAGCCATAGTGAAGAAACTGGTCTGCAACATGCGAACCGAGGTAACCATTGACGCCTGTGACTAGGACGAGTGACCCTCTAGGGATGGCGGGATTGGTAAGGGAAGCCATGGCTGGATGTCGACGGGGTAGGAATGCGGTAGTTTGATTAGGGAGGATGAACTGGTTCGTAATATGCTCCGAAACTATCTTGCAACTCTGGGGCCTCTTATTGCTTAGCATGAATTCGGACGAATTCGGACGACTTTAGACGGAGATGTCGGAAACTTTGCTGGGCTCAATCCTGCAGCAAGGATTATGAAGACCACCCCACACAGATCGTCCGTCAATCAACCGCCACTAGAAGCGACCTGCATGCAGCGTTTCCTTGGCTGATTCGGAATTCTCTGGTTCACTGGCAGAGCGGGGGAACGAACGGTGGCAACGACTCTGGTCTTGTCCGCTCCATTTTGAGTAAAAGAGCGAGCTCGATGTGCAAACGAAGGTCATTGAAACCGCTACTTACATGGTTTAGATGTGAGCGATGACGGTGAGATGACCCAAGGCGGTCTCGGGTTTAGGCCGTAGCAGGTCTTGCATATGGGATTTGACTGAACAGAAAAGGGCGGAGCAGAAAAAGATACATTGGTCTATCGAGATTGCTGTGAGTTGCCTCTCTCTCCTCTCCCAGATATTCAAAGCAGGTCAGGCGTATGTTGGTATTTGCCTCATCGTCCACCGGAGCCTCGGAATGAAGAACATCAGAACATGCTGTAATGCATAGACCCCAGTATGTCGTGATTTCTTATTATGGACAAATTCAACCCGAATGGCCCATCGCTTATGAAATCCTTGTTAGGTTGCTCCTCGACATCAGCTATTTTTATGTAGTGAGCATTGTCGAATGCCGCAATATCAAATCATGATATACATGACTTTCATCTTCGACAAAGGTTTCAATAGCGTCCATGGTCAGCTAGTCTCACACAGATCCTAAAGCCCGCTACGGATTTAAGAAGTGAAGGCAGCAAGGGACCATGATACTTCCTCGTCACTTGGTAAGATGGCGGACTTTCCGGCCGAGTAGTTGAGATGACCTCAATTGAAGCTAAGAACGGCTAACCTTGGGATGGGCGCCAGGATACACGGTTTACTAGTTTAGTGTTTTGGTTTTTGTCGATGAAAACAGGGGTTGGGGCCAGACCACGAGCCAATGCAGGGAGTCGAAGATAATAACATATTTCCTACGATCGACTTCATGATCCTAATGGACAGCAAGTCAGCATTTGCTAGAAACGCGGTATGCCCTGTGCCGTTCCCAAGTTGCCCGAGTGACAGGATGCATATCGTTGCCGTTGACGATGGCTCGTAAGACGACAAATGGACCCATGTTCAAGAAGCTTTCTAGTCTAAACCCCATCGCTCTACACTATTAGCCAGCATGATACCGACCACGCAGCCGCATTTGTAGCCTTTGCAGTAGCCAGCAAGGAAACGGTCGTCATCATCGGCTCTGGTGCCATTCTGGAGCGAAACTCGTCCAGAAACATTCTCAGTCCCTTTTCCAACACCCAAGCTGCTGGCCGGATAGCTCCATACATCTCATTCTCAATTGCCTCTGTGCACAAAACGGGGGCATACCGCGAGCGGCTCAGTCAAAGTATGGATTCATCACCGCTCTTCCAGATGCCATCTCTGCCAGCCGACGAGAGGCGATTCAGGACCACGCTCACGCTTCCCCCGCCCCCTCTTTGGGGAGTCAAGCTTCTCGACCAGGCGATGCCGAGAGGCGTAGTGTAGCTTACGCTGGGCCTCTTGCGTAAAACCGGCTGGCGCCCGGGATACCAGAGCGGCAGCGCAATCCACAACTCGGCCTCGAGTGACAAGACCACAAGACGGCGATGAGCCCTAGGCGACCGGACTCTCCACCCCATGTTGATGGTAATCCGCGCGGGAACAGCCAAGTCGTGCTGCATAATGGCCGGCCCCGTCTGGCTGCGATGCTTCCAGCCCCTCTCACTCCCTGCATCACAAGCAGGAACCTGAGTAGCCTGGTCGTCTTTGCGACTTGGTTTCAAGCATGCCCTTACTAGTCATGCCTTCTGCGTGCAACGCGACTAAAAAACGTAATAACACAGGATTCCACGAGGGCAAGGGGCATGTCGAGTGATGTGATCGGAACGCCCCCCACATAGGTAAAGCCCACTCAAACGGCCGGTGGCCTTGCGCATGAGCGACGATAACTACCCGTTCTGAAGGCGTTTGCAAAACAAAAGTCACATCAAATAAATTAGGCTGATGAGGCGGAAAGCCGAACTTTGAAAGGTCATCTAGTTGGAAATATGGTTTGAGGGTATCAAGACCAGGCTAGTCCAAGAAAGCACCACAAAACTCCAATACCCGATTGCCCCAGCCGACGCCCCCGCCCCTCCTCGCGGTAGGAGAAAGAGTATCTATATGTAGCCATTGAAAGAGCGCCGTTGCGCGCTTGGTTCTTGTAAGGGAAGAATGTGAGCGTAGGACAGCCCCTGTACAGGTTCCTTTCTTTCACGGTTCCTTTGTAAAAAAACTAACCCCCCCCCCCCCCCCCCCAAAAAAAAAAAAGACTTTGCCTATCAACTCCGTCATGTCTAACCGTACCACGTCTGCCCAGGCTTTAGGCTGTTGAGAATCCGGCAACGCCTGGTGATGCACAGCTTCTCCCGATCAAGACGCTTGAACTTGGGTCCCAGCGGTCCAGAGACGTAATGATACTGGGCGAAAAGCCGCCATTGGCGCATGTCGGCAAGGCTGTAGAGCTTGTCGCCCCAAGGGCCGGCATAATGGAACCAGGACGTTGGCGCGTCGGGGTTCTCCGCCGTCGGGACTAGACTGGTGGGGTTTTCCTTCCGGTGGCCGCTAGCCACGTCGACTTCGCCGTCGAAATCGAGATCGAGGTCCTCGTCCAAATCCTGGGCGTAGTCATACCAGTACGTGTAGGCGTTCTTCGCCGGGTCCCACAAAGGACCCTTGTCCGTGACGTCCTTCAACATACCGAAGGGTAGCACGTAGGGGTGGTCGCCGGCCTGCGCGTACATGGCGTGAGATCCGACGGCGGAGTAAATGACAGGGCGAAGACCCCGCTTCTCAACGGCGTTGTAAGTGTAAGCCTGTCCGCCTTCGTGTTCGGAGAAGAAAATGCCACGGGGAACACCGTTCTCGAAGCGCATCATACAGTGCTCCCAGTCACCGACGTGGTTGCCAAACCGGATTGTCAGGACGGTCTGGCCCAGATTGTACGAGTAAAAGAAGAACCAGAATGCGTCAACGATGCCGGAGCCCTTGTCTACGAGAACGAGGACGGCGGGGGCCTTGGAATAGCCTTCCTGGTTGGGTTTGTGAGTCGGCGTATCGGGTATCGGTTTTTGGTCCTGGTCTCGGCGACGGAGGTGGAAGCCGCCGGTGCGAGCGGATGAGGGAGCAAATTGTGGAGCTAGGCGACGAGGGTCCGAGATACGGTTGACAGGATGATCGCGTGATACGTCGAACCAAGTCGTATCTTCTGTGGGAGGTGGTGGGTGGTCAAAGTCCTCGGACGGACGATCGTTGTTGTCGTGGCCACTGTCTCCATCCTCGTCCCCCTCGTCGTCCCATGGCTCGGGAATACCAACGTGGCTGTGCAGCCACTCGGGTCTCTGCTCAACGTCGTCATCGCTGGTGAGGTAGACCATGCCGTCCTCCTTGTTGAGTTCTTGCAGGTCCGACAGAGCGAGAGAGCGGTTCAAGGCCTCTTCTTCCAAGTAGGGCGTCATGTGTCGAATATGCTCTGCAATGTCGGATGGCCAGAAGTTCTCGCCCGAGTAGAGGTGAACGAGCGGCGCATACTCAAGAACATAGTTGGGGATTTCTTTCAGGATCTTCCGCCTCTCGTCTTTGTCGTCCCGCGGCGAACGCTTCTGGGGTGCTGTTTCCCAGCCGGAGTGTCGTCCGTCGAGAGACCTCAGCTCTAGGCGCAACTCACCCGCGTCGGAATCGTTATGAGGGACGAGAAAGGCGGGGTCCCAGGAGAGATGATGGATACCGCAAAGACTCAGCCATCGACATGCCTGGCGGTCGAGCCAGTAGGGACTGCTATTGACCCATCTCCTGTCCTCGCGCTGCTTAGCGGGGTCCGGCGGGCTTGGGTTGAGGTATCGAGGCAAGAACCATGCTAGGAACGAGACGGAGGCCAGGACGGCACAGAGGATAGTGATGCGGCGCAGGTAGTACATTGCAATGTTGGTGTTGGCTCCAGGCCTCACAGTTGAGGAAATGCTTCGTAAAGGGATGGGCAATCGAGGGACTGGGTCGTGTCGACAGGTAAAATGGTGTTGACGGCTACGGAGGCCGAGTGAGGATAGCTCGGGGGGGCTTCGGGATGCCGGCACGTCTTGTGGAAGCCAGCGGTGTCTCGTACAGCATCACCAGTTGTGAACCGCTACAAAGACGTTGGAGGTGGGAAATGCGGGCGGATATGCATGGTCGAAGGAACGCTGAGGCCCTCTGGACGGTGTTTGGTGTGTTTTGTCTCGACTCGATGAAGAAAAGTTTAATGAGGGAGAGGGCGAGGAGGAAAGGGAAGGGGCTGCAGCAAGCCTTGGGGTTGGGATTTTGGACGGAACCAAGCGGATGCGCGGGCGACGGTGAGAGAGCGACAACGGAATCAGGGACGGACGGGAGTGGGCGTAGGGATCATAGGGATTGGAGAGGGGGGCTAGATGGACGTCCCATTAGCCGGATACCGTCGATGCGGCAGCCCGCCACCCGACCAAGGCATAGGTACCTAAGTATTCCCTGAGCAAAGGGGAGGGGTGGGAAGGTACACGATTCTCTGCGGGACACGCACCGAAGCAGTAGGTATCTCCCTCCGCGGCTTGGCAAGGAATACAGCAAGGCGACAGGTACCTTATGCAGCGGGTTCAGATCTGCGGGACCAACCAGAACCCTGCAGGTTCCCAGTACAGAGTGCAGATACCAGGTATGTATGGCTTGTCAGGCCCCGTTCGCCGCAGAGTGTTTGCAGTGTACCGGTAGCAGCCAGGCGACCCCTGTGACCATCACGAGCGATGCTCTCCATTCAATAGTAGTAGATCGCATGTCAGCTGGCAGTGGGTGCACGGGTGGTGCGTCGAGAGTGACACAGCGGAACACCTTGACACACGCTGCGCTTGAGCGTGGTCTTGCCGGTATCCGCGAACTATTATGTAAGTAGTGGAAAATGTTCCTTTTTTATTTCTTTTCTATTTCTTTTTCTTTTTAAGGGTTTGTTCGTTCTATCTTACGTTCGGGTAATTCCCTCGTTCTGGCAGTGAATCGATAACCGACCTTCCAGTGCGTGCGCTTCTTGTACAATACAGAGAGACAGGCGATATGGTGCTACCTAATGCATACTACGTAGGTGCAACCGTTGCAGGCCCTACACCGTTGAGAGGTTTCCTGCCGACTCAACAGTTTCCCTGACACTCACTAGCCTGACCACATCATGCCTCCGTGCAGGTCTGTCGCCAAGATCATGTGCCATCCCAGGAGTACCCGGCAACGCGCGGCCCTCGAGCCTCATAATGCCATCATGCAGTTTCAGTGTCCCTATCCGAGGCATTGCCTTTTCGTCTTTCTAGCTCCAACTGGCCAACTTGGTGCTGGACTTGGATCGCGAGATCAGTCGCGGGGTGAAAAGCTTATGTGTGGTAGATCAGATGTGCCTCATCTTCATATCGGAGGCGTGTTCGTAAGGTTTCCTATTCCAGGTCCCCACCATCATCGTAGTCCTCGCTGCCGTCCTCGCTTCCGTCATCCTCGTCGTTTGGGCCCGCGACCGTGTCCGCGGTTTCGCTCCGTCCACCCAGGTCTGCCCATGCTGTCGGCGTTGGCGTAGACAAGGCTCCGTCTCGAGGGCCCGCTGCCTCGGCTGAGTCGCCTGGCTCTGCTTTGCTTTCGAAACCAACCTCCATCGCCATCGGGCCACCTCTCCCGCGGACGCCGCCGCCGCGGCCCCGACGTTTCCTTGCCTGGTCTTCTGGCAACGGTTTCCGTCTTTTCCTTCGACTGTTCGTGCCCTCGTTGACCGGCTTCGGAGCCGCGTGCGCATACACCGTCACTTCGTCCTTTTCGCCCCTTTTGACTTTCAGCGCCATGAGGTTCTCCAGAAACCTGGTTTGTCGCTTTCGCTCGCCCGTCTTGTCTGCTGTGATGGGGATATGGATCCCATGTTGCCTCCTGATCTCCTTCAAGGGGTCGTCCTTGGCTGCCGCCTCATGCTTCGGTTCCAGCCGCCTCTCCGTCGTATTGATGCGCGACCAGCTGGCTGCGAGCATGTCCACGCCACCCGGGAGATGCCGAAGAGCAGGGAGAGGGTCTTGATCGTCGTGTTCTGTGAATATGACCTCTGTGCCTAGGTTGCGCGCCCACTGCCCCTCGAAAACCTTCCCCTTGTATGCGAACAGGGGCTTGTCCGAGTGCAGGTCCAGAATCTGTATGTCGACCGCCGGCTCAGACTCAAAGTCGGCGTCGAAACCGTCTGTGTTCGGTTCAACCTGGCCTTGGTCCATGTCTTCGTCTTCTTCGGGCTCGGCCGCGGGCTCGTCATCGTTCTCATCGTCTGAGAGGATGCGGTGGTGTTTTGGCTCGTCGGGTTTCCGGTGAGGGCCAGCCCAGTGCTTGTAGTGGTATCCTCCACGACCGGAAACCGGTGCGTTTCGCTTTCGCCGCAGGAGCTGGGGGATTGAGAGGTCGACAGTCAGGTAGTATGTCTGGGATGCGTCAGCAGTTAATCCTTCTAACCACGTTTGTCACGGCAGCCCTACCTCGGTCTCAGTGGTCGAGTATTCGTATTCCCACTCCGATTCATCCCCGTCTTCGGACTCGGTGGGTGCTTTGAGCGGCTGGTCCGCAGGCGCAGTCGCTGCCACCACTGGCGCGACTGAGGAGGTTGGCGCGTTGGTGGCCATGTTATCGCGTTCAACTTTGGAAGAAGGCTCCGGCCAAGGGATGAAATTCGTTCATTGAGTTCGACTTGGGGAAAATTGCGGATCTAATACAACCAGCAAGATAGGTCATACATAGAAGGCGTCAAGGAGCTCCCGTTTGAATTGCCATGCTCATCTTGAGGAGGACGGTTATAGTATGGGGGAACTTTTGAGGAAGCTCAATCAGATTGATTGAAGCAGATTTCCTGTTCCAGGCAGATTACGACAGGGCAACGGTCAATTGGACAGGGGAGGGGGGGTTGCCTCTCGGGGTTTGATGCGGGGCACACGCCGTACGGTCCTCACATCACAGTTGTTGCTCACAACCCCTCTGCCCCGCTATCGCAAGTAAATTTCCCCTGCAGTGACTCTCAAGAGACGGGCGAACTAGCACATCCCATCCTTTCTGACTCACAGATGGTTCTCGTCCAGTCCTCGACAAGTGTCAATTCTTATAAGGGCGCATTCGACTTATTCCAAAGCTCGAGTTGTATTACCGTCCATCTGTTACACCTATACCCAGCCACACCCCAGCCGATCGAGAGCCAGCCTGCCCACCATGCCAAAGGTTCACCTGCTGGACTACGTCGCGGGCAATGTTCGCAGCTTGGTGAACGCCATCGAGAAGGTCGGCTACGAAGTCGAGTGGATTAGGAAACCTGAAGATGTTCCCTCAGCGGAAGTATGCCATTGAAGATCGGCATCTCGCAGATCAATTGTCCGAAGCTAACCAACGCCTGCTCCCCCCTCTCCCAGAAATTGATACTCCCCGGTGTCGGCCACTTTGGCCACTGCCTCTCCCAGCTCTCCCAAGCCGGCTTCCTCCCCGCTATTTCCGCCCATATCGCCTCCGGCAAACCCTTCATGGGCATCTGCGTCGGCATCCAGGCCCTTTTCGAGGGCTCCGCCGAGGACCCCGACGTCCCCGGCCTCGGCGTCGCAAAGGGCCGCCTCGACCGCTTCGAGTCCTCCGACAAGTCCGTCCCCCACATCGGCTGGAACAGCGCCAACACGGGCGGCGCGAGCCTCTACGATCTCCACCCGGAATCCAAATACTACTACGTCCACACATACAAGTACCCCTACACCCGCGGCGACCTCGAGGCCCAGGGCTGGACCGTCGCGACGGGCACCTACGGTGACGAGACCTTTGTCGGCGCCCTCGCCCGGGGCAACATTTTCGCTACGCAGTTCCACCCGGAGAAGTCGGGCGCCGCCGGCCTGCGCTGCCTCCGCGCCTTCCTCGACGGCTCCGGTGCCGCGGCCCTCGCGAGAGGCGACGCCGTCGTTACGCCCCCCGCCGCCGCCGCCGCCGCGGTCCCCTTCCAGGACGGCCTGACGCGCCGCGTCATCGCCTGCCTCGACGTGCGCACCAACGACCAGGGCGACCTCGTCGTGACCAAGGGCGACCAGTACGACGTGCGCGACAAGGGCGAGGGCAACAACGTGCGCAACCTCGGCAAGCCCGTCGAGATGGCGCGGCGCTACTACGAGCAGGGGGCCGACGAGGTCACCTTCCTCAATATTACCAGCTTCCGCGACTGCCCGCTGGCCGACCTGCCCATGCTCGAGATCCTCCGGCGCACCTCCGAGACCGTCTTCGTGCCGCTGACCGTCGGCGGCGGCATCCGCGACACCGTCGACACGGACGGCACAAAGGTCTCGGCCCTCGAGATCGCCACCATGTACTTCAAGTCGGGCGCCGACAAGGTGTCGATCGGCTCCGACGCCGTGCTCGCGGCCGAGGAGTACTACGGCGCCGGCCGCAAGCTGTTCGGCAACACGGCCATCGAGCAGATCTCCAAGGCCTACGGCAACCAGGCGGTCGTCGTCTCCGTGGACCCCAAGCGCGTCTACGTGCCCAAGCCCGACGCAACGCGGCACAACATCATCCGGACGGCGGCCCCGGGCCCCAAGGGCGAGGAGTACTGCTGGTACGCGTGCACGATCAAGGGCGGCCGCGAGACGCGCGACATGGACGTCGTCGAGCTCGCGCAGGCCGTCGAGGCCATGGGCACCGGCGAGATCCTCCTCAACTGCATCGACAAGGACGGCACCAACAGCGGCTTCGACCTCGAGCTCATCGCCCAGGTCAAGGCGGCCGTCCGGATCCCAGTCATCGCCTCCAGCGGCGCCGGGCACCCGGCGCACTTCGAGGAGGTGTTTGCCAAGACGACGACCGACGCCGCTTTGGGTGCCGGCATGTTCCACCGCGGCGAGTACACGGTGAAGCAGGTCAAGGATTTCCTAGCTGATAAAGGGCTCAAGGTAAGGCAGTTCGAGGAGAGTATATAGACCACGCCACAGCCACAGCGCGAATAATCAAGAAATCTTCACTAAAAAAAATCGAGACGAATATATCAGCACGATATCTGGGGGAAAGGTATATATGAAAAAGAACCATGATATTATTTTTTCCTTCTCCAAACTTATTCAAACTTTCTGATTTCAGTGACATGCAAAGCCTGCAAAGTTACAGTTGCGACGCGTGCACACGCCCTACTATGGAGATAGGATGCATCTCTCCTGGCCGGCCCAAAAACCGTTCCATCCCTATACCCCAAGCGAAGGAAAAAAGAGACAAGAAATGGCCATCCTGAAAAGCAAACCTCATGAAGTGATCCAAGTTTAAGAGAAGTCCCCCCCCCAACCGGCAATGACGAACTCCATGGCCAGATGAGGAAGAGCGAGGGGACCGGAAACAGCACCCCCCAACGGGTTGACTCTCGAATACAAGTACAGAAGGAAGAAAAATGCCAGAAAAACACGAGACTGAGATTCCATTTCTGCTTGATGCTTTTGTGACAGTTCCCCCTTTTCCCCCCTATGTTCCATGCTGGTCGTGTCCTCAGTCCCGAGTTGTTTCTGTACACACAAAAAGAGAAGAACGGAGAAAAGGTTAGACAAAAAAACCACTTTTGCCAAGAACACAAGGTGTGGAAGCCGAAAAGGCTGACAAAAGCAGAGACGTGAACCGTTAGAAAAAAGGGGAAGACCATGGACGAAGCCCAAAGGCAAAACCAAGAGAAAACTCCAAAACTACCTAGCTTATGAACTCAAAGGATCCCAAGACAGAACGCGAACGGACGAGGTCCGGGTAATGCTAGATCTCCATGCTCATAAACAGCCACTGGTCACTCGTCACGTCCACGTCGCGCGCCCAGTGATCCAGTGTCGTCAGCTCGAAGCCTACCCACTGCAGGCTCTTCATCAGCGACTTCGCGTCCTCCTCCTCGATGCCCCGGTCGATGCAGATGACCAGATGCTGGCAGTTGAGGGGTCCATCGACCAACTCCATCAGCGCCATAAGCCTGGGGGTTATGTCAGTTGCAACACTCGGGAGAAGGAGAGGGCAAAAATACAAAACGGGGGGAAACATACGCTGGCTTCAGGTCACGTCCAATGACGTTTCTGTCAAATAGTGCGAAGAGGGACCTTTCAGTCCCGTCGTCCGCCACAAAGGCCCGGAAGCTCGCACCGCCGGCAAAGTCCCACACCTCCAGCCAGGCCGTGGCCGGGGTCGGGGCGGAAGACGCCACGGAGTTCCCGTCTGCGGTCCCGCACCGGCCCCCGAAGGGATGCGGTTGGACGGCGAGGTCCTCGTCCGGCGGTGGAGTCTGCAGCATTGTTACGTTCGTGCTGCCATTGTTGTTATTGTTGTTGTTGTAAACACCCTGATGCAGGCCGGAGCCACGGGGGCCAGTGTCCGTCTCACCGCGGAACACAGCCCTCATGGACTCGCAAAAGAACCTTTCACATTCTTCCCTGATCGAGAGCGCCGCCCCCCCTCGACGGCTAATTCGCTTGCCTGGCACGGCGTCGCGACGCTTGCTGCTGGCCTTGGGAAGCAGCGCGAGCTCGTTGGACGCCGTGATAGCCGCGAGGGGGGGACTTGACGGAGGAGATGGTAATCCTGAGGAGGGGACCTCAGGAATACCACTCGGCCCCTGTTGATAGCACAGGTTAGTCTCTCGGTGTTTTCAGAGTCTTGGGTTCGGCAGCGAAGATGCACGAGAGTGGGGATGGAGGGGAGGGAGAGACAAGAAGCCGAGCGATCGGCGTTCTGTCTCGAGATTGAGGCTGAATCCTTGCGTGGGGGGAAGGGGTATAGCCGCGATCATGTGCCGTGGAATGGAAGGCCGAAGAGGGAGGGTAGTGGGAGAATGTCACGTACCTGCGGCCCCCGTAGTGCAGTAGTGGAGACCGCGAAGAGTCGCGGCGGAATCGACAATGTAGCAGCTGGCGAGGACATTGGCCTGACGGACAATGGCCTCACCATAATTACTACTGGAGTAATTACTCTGCTGATTCATGGGCGCCATTGCGATTGATTTCTCGGGGGTTGGTTGCTAGACTCTGTGGTGGTTTTGATATAGGTGATTGAGTCGGTTCTCGGGAATTCGGAACCGTTCGTCGATGGGGGCGGTGGTTGGTGGCCGACTTTGTTTTTCTTACTTTTGAAAAGTGAGGCGGATTGACGTAGCGACGATGGTGAAGGTGGAGTGGATTCGAGAGAATTGGGGCTCCTGCGTGCGTTGTTTAAGCTGATGGAGGCTGGGATGACGATGGAATGCTTTGGTGAGTGAGGAAGATGCTTTATCGTCTTGGTTTTTTTTTGTTCTAGTTGTTTAGAAGACGGCGGTTGTTGCGGGTAAGGCGAGATATATCAGCGGTAAAGCGATGGAAAGATAAGGAAACGGGACGAGGAAAAGGTCAGCGCGCGGGCGGTCGGTGAATAAAAAACCCAGCAGGACAGCCGAATTGCTCAGAAGTGTGGAAACCTCTAGGGTGGCGGAGAAGACAACTTTAGGGGGACTACGGTGCAGCAGGCTGCTGGTGCAGCGTAACTCACAGACCAAGCCAACACTGAAAGACCGACCGCCCAGCAGGGGCTTGCCTCAAAGGTGGGAGGCGCGCACACCACCACCACGATCCCCCCCCCCACAAAAGCCCAGCAGTGGACCACTCAAAACAGTCATGTTAAGCCACGGCTCTTCTCCACCCTTCCTTTCCCGCGGCGGACCCATGTCTTTTTTCTCCAATGCACACGCACTTTCGTAATGTACGGGGACCACTAGGTACTGTAGGTAAGTACCTAGTTTGGGTAGTAAAACGAAACTCTCGACTCATGCTTCGGCGTCTGCATGTCTGCAGTCTACTCAGATCCCATGATCAGGGACCCCTTTCCTTCCGCCATGGATCAACATAACGCAGCAGAGCGTTTTGGGGAATAACTCCAGTGCAGCTTGCTCATTGTTTCCTTTCTTACTTGGAAGTCTCGGCAATTGGAGGAGTGCCGAGAGGGAAGGGGCACTGGCCTTGGGTAGGCATACATCGTACGAAACCGAAACCGGCTGGAGCCCATGGCGCGCCCTCCATGTTGCGCATCCACACACTGTCGAGCACGTTTTCTCTTGGGCTGCATTGCACTGGCCTAGCGCTCAGCTTTGCCTCTCCGAATCACAGCACCGCAAAATGTCTGGCTCTTAGAGACATCCCACCCTATGCCTCACCTCTAAGGATGCCTGGACTCCAATAACTCCATGCCTCTCGCATTCTCCCTCAGCTGCTTCCGGGCGGCCAGCAAACAGGAAAAGTCGGGTGGACGCTCTCAATCCGGCTCCGACGGCGCGGTGCTTGGCACTCTGGACATGCTGGCTGCGGGCGCGCTTGCCAATGGAACGAGGGCTGTGGGTCCCACCTCGCAGGCTCGCAGGCACGTGGACACCTCCAAACCCAGCCCAGAGACCATGCGCCATACAGTATCACAGTGTTTGCCTCCTCTCTGCTCATGGATCCCACAAGAATGAGTAAACGCAGTGTAATCCTTTGCTTCTCGTGTCCCGAGCTGTTTGTTTCTTCTGAGCTGCACGCGGGCTGGGAAGGTCTGACCAATGGACCTCCGAGGCCAAGAGCCAGCCAGCCAGCCATCCATCACCGCATCGTTGACAGGTAACATAATCGCACAAAGACATTGGCACCGCCAGGATAGCCAAGGGTTTGGCTGTCAAGGCCGGCATTCCATCCCTAATCTCGAGGCGCCCTTCCCTTCGTCATGCTTTTATCGGAGACGTCTGCCTTGTTGCGTATGACTTCGAAGGCCACTCCCGAGCTTTCTCGGCCGCCCAATCGCGACAGGCCATGGCCGCCGGCTGAAAGAAAGACCCAGGAATTGGGAAGGATGCCATGTCAATCACCAGCATGCCATAGTAACGGGTGGAGAGTGAGGTGCTGCAGGGTTGGGGTCCGTGTTTCCGTTCGGGTCACTTGACGGTTTCTTTGCGTGGCAGTTCCCCTCAACATTCCTGGGTTGCGAGTTATCGCCCAGGGTCCGCTCGCTCGTCGTTGTAATCATTCGACGTCGCATCGATAGATATTTCCCTTGTCGACGATGGTCTGATTGATTAATGCATCATCGTCACCTAAGAATAACCAGGCAGCTATCGTGTCATTCATCTTTCTCAGCTGCACGAGGCGAATGGCCAAGTAAGAGAAGTGCG
The DNA here is from genome assembly GCF_030913465.1 of Colletotrichum navitas. NCBI lineage: Eukaryota > Fungi > Ascomycota > Sordariomycetes > Glomerellales > Glomerellaceae > Colletotrichum > Colletotrichum navitas. The sequence goes on from NW_026850652.1 coordinate 111,880, forward strand.
CATTTAGGGGCTCCGGTAAAAGAAAATGGCCAACCAGCTCAGCAGCCACCAACACGATGCCGGGCCATACGATGATCCTCGCTCACCGAGCCCGCCGAGCGATCTTCCCGCCAGATGGGCAACTCCATGCCAGTTCTACTTTGATAGAATAAAAATAAAAACAAAAAGCCTCGGCAGAGTGAGACATGACTTCGATCCCCGCATCCAGCATCAAATAGCCTCGCAATTCCGAAACAAAACGTCGCTCATTCCAGCAACTTCTATGTGATTTTGCTTTTTTCTTTTTTCAGGTTGACTTGCCTTTCTGTACCCGCCGTCTCTCATCATACTTTTTGCCTCCATGCCACCTCCGACGCTTCCACACCTCTTTCTTGCGCTTCCCACCCCCCAAGAAAGAGGTGTGGGATCCCTCCCAACGGTCGTTGGGAGGGTTTTGGACGACCCCTCTGACAGCGACCAAGTGAGGCGATCATCCACGCTTGTTGGTCCAGTGACACACCACATGCCACATACAGCAAAAGGCAAGTGAGTGTGCTCCCACCGTCCGCCCTTCCCCACCTCTTCCTGCCTTTCTTACCGGCTCACGCTCGTGTTATCGATAACGTCGGGCTGCACCGCAGTAGCTTCGAGAGGTGGGGGAATGGGAACGCTACCTACCTTACTGCTGATCGCCTATCTGGTGCAATGAGATCTCCCCGCACCTCCGAAGGTCGTGTCATCTGAGACGACTGGAGTGTTCTCCTCCAAGACACCCTCGGCTTTTCACTCGCATCTCTCTCTCTCTCTCTCTCTGTGAGAACTTGAGGAGAAGAAGGGGGGCGAGAAGTGAGGCCGTACAAGCACAACCCCCCGGCCCCTTTCTTTCATCAACGATTTGCGCCTTGAATACGTATCTCAGTCCCGATATTTCATGCTTATCTGCAAGTTCCGGCCATGCGTCGTCGTTCCTCACCGCACAACTGGCAACCGGGGTTGGGGTTGTTATCGCACAATGGCATAGCGATAAATCCAGAGAATAAGTGACGCTCGAAATGTTGACTCTGCCGCCACCTTACAACAGCTACACCAAGACAATTCTCTCCCCTCCCTTCCGCCCCCCTCAATACCTTACCCTTCCTAGCAATCTAGGTTCCATCCCCAGTGTAAAGTGTAGTCAGGCTCCTTCAAACCCGCCGTGTCTGCTGTCTTGTGCCGCATCCTTTCCATCCACTCATGTCCCCCTTCTCCTGCTCCCAGCCTTTCCTCTCACCCAGCCCTCCCATCACACGGAGCACCACACGTGCATGACCTTCCCTTCTCCCACGCCCTCCAAAGCTCAGCCCCCTCTCTCCGACCGCGCGGAACCCAAACACTCTGTGCAGAAGGAGGAAACAAAAACTCTTTTTAGCCTTGTCGTCCCAAGGAGAAACGCGCCTCTGCTCGCCTTGAACCGTCCAGTCACCCTGTGTGCTCACTTACATCCCACCCCCCCTTTTCCCTTCCTCTTCTTCAACCCTCGAATCTGCCAGTTGAAGAATCATGGTTGGGCCCTCCACGATCGCCGTTGCCCACTTCCACGTCCAATAACTCGTCAAACGTAGCGCATACGCTGAGCGGACTCCCTTCACAACAAAGAAACGGAATATCGCTTTCCGGATCGGGCACCGGAGACAGAAAGGCCGCTGCGCCCTTACCTCTCCTCTAGTTAATAAAAGAAAAGAAATCCCGTCGCGATGGCGCCCAGCATCGTCGTCTCCCGGCCCACGTTCCCGACCTACCTCCTCCCCAGCTTCAACATCCCCTTTCGTCGTCGCGCGCCCGCGGCTCCGGCGTCCGCCTCGAGTCCGCCCTTGAGCCCGGACGCGAGCCAGGTGCCCTCCCTGAGCTCATCGCCGACGTCCTCGACGACCGATGAGACCGTGACCCCGCCAAACAGCCCCCCGCTGCCGCCGTCGTACCAAGATGTCATAACCTCTCCCGCCACAGCGGCCGCGGGCAGTCCCTCCGTTGCAACGGCCAAGTCTGCGAGGCCCGGGACCGGCCGCCCTTCCCTGGCGCGCACCCAGCCCGACACCCTCCGCTGCTCGACCTGCTCCTGCGACGTCGCCTTCTCCTCCCAGATCGTGAGCAAGGGCTTCACGGGCCGCTACGGCCGCGCCTACCTCGTCGCGCCGACCCCTCCCCCCTCCGCGCCCGTATCAGGCGGCGCCCCTCCCGCCTCCAAGATCGGCAACAACGGCCCCGCCGGCCCCGGCACCCTCGCCAACGTTCGCATCGGCAAGTGCGAGAACCGCCAGCTCGTCACGGGCTGGCACGTCGTTGCCGACATCACCTGCGTCCTCTGCAACGCCAAGCTGGGCTGGAAGTACGTCGACGCCAAGGAGCTCAGCCAGAGGTACAAGGTCGGCAAGTTCATACTCGAGGTCGAGCGCGTCGTGCCCTTCCGCAGCTGGGAGGACGCCCCGGCCGACGGCCACGGCATCTCGGAGGACGGCGGGGAGGAGGGGGAGGAGCAGGAGCAGGAGTCTGAAGGGGAAGGCGACAAGGTGAGAGATGGCGGCAGGCGCCGGAGCGACGATGCCGAGTCCGCGGAAGCCGCTGGCAAGGGGGGTGAGTCGGACGGCGGCGAGGAGGTCGACATCGTGTTCGATTCCGAGGACGAGGACGACCTCGAGGACCTGTTCTCCGGGAACTGGGACCCGGAGGTCGTGGCCAAGAGGCGGAGCCGCCGCGTGACGACGGCGCGGAAGAAGTAGTAAGCTTCGAGGAAGCTGCGATACCCTATTCCCTTATCTCACTTATGTCACAAGATATCCCCCAGCCACATTCGGCTTCATCTTTGCATCCGGCGGTTCCTATTTTTATTATTTTTTATTTTTTATCGATGGGCTTGCTAGCACATGAGGCCCACAATTAATAACACCACGACCTTCAAACATTCAGTATGACACCGCACGATATAATACCCCCCGCATCTAGAGTCAATCAAATGGAGCATGTTCGATACGACTTTTGCTTGGGTATTTTGATTACGTGACCTATGATTTGAACACCGCAGTAAATACTCGGGGCACATCTGCGACAACCTGAACCGGCTGATGGCCTACTGCTGCGCTATGTTCGCGCTTACAGCATGCCGGCATAAGCGGCCCACAAGCCGAGCGCAACCGCCATTGGCTAAATGAGAGAGCATCTGACTCTATGTACATGCCCCGAGTCGCGATTCCTAGTTCATCTTGGTGTGGGATCTTGCCACAGTTAAGTGTCCACTTATGCGGTGGGCTCCTCAGCAACGTAATGCAGGTAGGCGCCAAGGAGCTTGATGCCCTCGATGTAGTTGCGCTTGTCCAGCTTCTCATTGATGGAGTGAGCGCCGTCAGTGGAGCTACCCATGGGCAGGAGAAGGACGTTCTTGCCAGTGGCCTGCTCGAAAGTGAGGGTGACAGGAATACTAGACAATCATGTTAGTGACTACACGTAGGGCGCAGGGTGTAGATTCCATACCTTCCACCTTCACGGGTGAAATCGGGCTGCACGCCCCAGACGCGCTCAGTGGCCTTGGCGGCGGCAGAAAAATTCCAGTGCTTGGGCGAGGCAACCCACCACTTGCCGGTGTGCTGAGCCCAGACCTTCATGGTGTTCTTGCTCTTGAGCTTTGCGAACTGCTCATTGACGTACTTGTAAACAGCCTCGTTGGTGGCATCGATCTCCATATTGGGCACGGTGCGGATGGAAAACTTGCCGGTAACCTTGGCGGGAATGACAGTCTTTGCACCAGGGGCAGAGAAAGCACCCTCAATGCCGTGGACGGAGAGGGAGGGGTAGCGCCATCTGGCCATGAGGGTAGACTTCTTGTCCTCGAAGATGGTGGTCTTGCTGCCGAGTGACTCCTGGAGAGTCTCCATGGTGAAGGCAATGCCGTCGTAGAGAGTTTCCTCTTCCTTGGTCACAGCAGCAACCTGCTCCATGATGCCAGGGATCTGGATCTTGCCGTCGGTATCAACCAAAGAGCCAAGGACACGAACCAAGTCGGTCATGGGCTCTTGGGCAGTACCGCCAAAAACACCACTGTGCAGATCAGCACCGGGGCCCGAGATCTCGATGGAGTAGTAGTTGCAGCCGCGGAGACCGTAGGTCAGGCAAGGCTTCTCGGTTCCGAGCCAGTAATTGTCAGAAATACAGACGGCGTCGGCGTCAGCGAAGTACTTCTTGGCCTCGGCGTTGATAAGGTCGTCAAGGCCCTCAGAGCCGTACTCCTCCATGCCCTCGAAGCACATGAGAAGGTTGACGGGGAAGTCGATACCAGCCTTCTGGTGAGCATCGATGGCGTTCAACCAGCCAAGCACGGGTCCCTTATCATCGGTGGCACCACGACCAAACATCCTGCCCTTGTCATCGACGGACAGCTCAAAAGGCTCGGTCGCCCAGCCGTCTGTCTTCTCGGCCGGCTGAACATCGTAATGGCCGTAGACCAGGATGGTTCGCTTGTTCTTGTCGCTTCCGTATCTTCCAAGGACGACGGGGGGAAGCTGCAGGCCAGGCTTGTCGGGCTGCTCGCCGAGGGCTCGAAGCTCGACAGATGCACCGAGGGCCTTCAGTTCGGCGGCGAGCCATTCACCCATCTTGACGACATCGGGGCGGCGCTCGACATCAGCAGAGATGGAGGGGATCGCAACAGCCTTCCGGAGGCGCTCGATAAAGTGGTCGGCGTCGGCATCGACCTGCTTGAAGTAGCCGTCAAGTTGGGGGGCCATCTTGCGAGCTTGGTGGGCTTGTATTGTTGGAGAGAGGTAATGACGGCGAGAATGAGATATCGACTGCCAGTAAGGGAGGGTCTTGGGGTATGTAGGAACAAACTTTCTAGCCGGTTGAGAGCGGGCAAGACCTGTGAACAATGAGGTGCGGGGCATGACGCCGGACTGGACCTTCTACATCGGGCGTAATAGAGCTGACCAGATTTCTGCTGCACCGGGAGGGACCAAGTATGTACCACCACATGCACCTACCCACAGCTGCTACTCGGAATGGCGGGGTTTTCTCAATGCGCGCTTCGGCAAGCAGCGGCGTATCAGTAGTGTAAGAAAGAGACGCTTGTTGCGAATGCAGTGGAGACGCTAGGACAGAGGCTACTTTCACGTGAGTGATCGCGTGACTGATGGGAAGACTGAGAAATTACGCTAGTCCTTTCTTCAACGGATGACTCAGCTTTTAGCTTGATGGCCGACACGGAGAAACTTTTGCTTAGAAATTCCGACAGCTCACGTGCCATCCGACGCGGCCCGTCCAGGTTTGTGCTAGAATCAGGTGGCAGGACTTGAGTGGGTTCCAGCACCTCTCTTTCTGCCTGCAACCAAAGCCGGCTGGGTATATCTCTTCTCCCCCCCTTTGCATTACTCCTCTTTTTCCTTCCGAGAACATCACAACCACCACATCGATTCCTTGCTGACTCCTCGACCGCAACATCGCGCCTTGCTTCGATTCACTCGCTCTTTGTACGGCTGTGCGACCCCCTTCGCGACTTCTGAGCAGACGACCAAATATTTGGCACTGCCACCGACAAGCGACGCAAGTGCCCGCTCAGCAGGGACCGTTTTCCCTCATCTCCACGCTTACCTTCTCCGGATACAAGAGCGAACTGCGATCGCTTTCACATCGAACGGAATACTGACCAGGAAACTGATTTGGCTAACTGAGGTTTTCTCTACTGATGGTACGCGTGGTGTCGAGGTGATTGGATGTAAGGAGGGATTCACACAAAGGGCTGCCTATTCTCCAACCGGTGTCGGCCTCTTTGGCATTGTACTCTTTCTCTACACTCCAAAAACCCTTATTTCCTTGTTCTTCCAAGTAAATCAGAATTGATTTCCTATTACTCTTGAGAGGTGCTGAACGAAAGAGGGATTACGCAAAAGAAAAGCAAGAAAAAAAAAGAAATACTAGCTTCAAGTCACTCTCTACTCACCTTAAGGTAGCGGTGCGTCTTTGTGGTCGCTTGCGATTTCATCATCGCCATCGCCTCTTCAAAAACCTAACTACGCATATCACTGCTCTCGACGTCTGTTTTGGTCTACAGTTGTGACCATACCACGAACACAAGACACCATGGCGTCCTCTGTCTTCTTCAAGTTCAAATCGCAAAAGGAACCGACGCGCGTTGAGTTCGATGGCACCGGCATTTCCGTTTTCGAGCTGAAGCGCGACATCATCTTGAAGAGTGGTTTAGGCGACGGCACCGATTTCGACCTAGCCATTTACTCCGAGGATGGCAGTGAAGGTATGCGCCATTTTTCTGCACGCTTCCGTCGCTCTATGCTAACATCAATACAGAATACGATGATGATACCACGATTATCCCTAGATCGACCACAGTTGTCGCTCGTCGCCTTCCAGCCGCCAAACCTGGCGCAGGCCGCGGCGCTCGATATGTCTCTGGCAAGATGCCCGTCGCTGCCAAAAACTCGTCTCGCAAGGAGCAAACAACCAAGACGGCCACGGCCAAGGCAACATCCAACGCCATCAATCAGATGAACAATGCCATGACCGAGGAAGAAAAGATGGCTGCCATGTTCCAGGCGCAGACCGAGTCGTGGTCGGCCCAACAAGAAGAGATGTCCCAGTAAGTTTCCTCGTTGCGGCGTCAGTCATTGCTGGCTAACTCGTGAACAGTCAAACTCCAGTGTTCAAGCCAGGCTCCAAAAAGCCAGCTAACGTGCCTGACCATGACCCGCCCAACGGTTACATCTGTTACCGCTGTGGAGAGAAGGGCCACTGGATCCAGCTATGCCCAACGAACGATGACCCAGAGTTTGATAACCGTCCGCGTGTAAAGCGCACGACTGGTATTCCGAGGTCGTTCTTGCGGACGGTTGATAAGTCGGTCGCCCTTGCCCAAAGCGGCGACGATGAGACCAAGAGACCTTCAGGCATTATGGTCAACGCTGAGGGAGAATTTGTGATCGCCGAGCCTGACAAGGCATCGTGGGAACAGTTCCAGGCCAAGGCCAAGTCTTCAGCCTCCGCTGCCAAGGCAATTGCTATGGGAGACAAGGAGCTGCAGGAGAAGGGACTCGAGTGCCCCATCGACAAGAAGATGTTCATAGAACCAATGAAGACCCCGTGCTGCCAGAAGACGTATTGCAATGATTGCATAACTAACGCTCTCATCGAATCGGACTTCATCTGCCCCAACTGCTCTACGGAAGGTGTTCTGATCGACGACCTGAAGGCTGATGAGGAGACTACCGACAAGATGAAGGAATTCCTCAAGGAGAAGACGGAGACAAAAAGCCCGACCGTAGCATCACCAGCGGCGCCGGCGGCCTCGTCTCCAAAGGACAAAGTAGAGGAGGCCAAAACAGAGACGGCGAACGGAACCTCAAAGTCGCCCACGCCCCAAAAGTCACCCTCAGTCACCGCCGCCGCTCCTGCGGCCGCTTCAACGAATGGCGGTACTCCCAAGTCAGCAGCGGCCACGCCGGCAAATGCCCCGACCGGTCCCGCCGATCGTGCTTCCTCAGTCGAATCCAATTCAAAGAAGCGCCCGGCTGATGAGCTGATGGAAAACCCGAAGATTCCGAAGGCCCCGAAGGCCATGCAAAAACAACAAGAACAGCAAGCAATGATGAACAGCATGAATGGCATGAACGGCATGCCTATGAACCCGATGATGGGCTTTGGGGGCATGAACATGATGAACGGATTTATGGGAATGCCCAGCATGCCCAATATGCCCAATATGGGTAACATGGGCAACATGAACATGGGAATGCCGATGATGGGTATGATGAACCCTATGATGGGCATGCCCGGCTTCAACCCCATGAACGGCGGTGGCTTCCCCGACATGGGTAACAACATGTACGGCAACTTCAACGCCAACATGAACGGCGGGATGAACGGTATGAATGGCGGAATGAACGGTGCAATGAACGGCATGAACGGCGGTATGAATGGCGGTATGAACGGCGGTATGAACGGCGGTGGCATGGGCGGATTCAACCAACAGCGTCACAATTTCACGCAGCCGAGCAATGACGAGGATGCCTACTTCCGCAGACCTGTCAACCCTCATCGCCACCAGAACCGTCAGAAGCGCGTACGGCCTAGTGACTACAGGGAGCTTTGAGCTTCCGTCACCTGACGATAATACACCCGGCCTATTCGACGGCCGCTACGCCCACGGCTCCAACTTCGACTGTAACAGTAGACGACACGCATTGCATTACGGTTCATTATCATTGTCATTCCGGAAGAACACGGCACAACACAACATTCACAAAACCAAGAGCGGTATATGGGCAAGACTCTTTTCCAGTCTTGAGGCGTTCATCATGAGTATGGGTGGAATTCATTTGTTGTCTGGGAGGGGATCAGGCTTCACCGTTGACATGCCATCAAGGCAATTCGGGATAACGAAACACCAGACGAGCATCCCTCACACACCTTTGCTCCAGTGTGGGCGGTTTCTGTATGTAATCACGCACCGAGATGGTCAAAATAAAGTCTCCTGCACATATCACTGGGTATCAATCGTTCATGAATGTGCTCTATGCCTCCACCTGTGACTCTGACGCCTGCACGCTACCCATCCATCCCGTCCATCCCGCCCTTTAACCAATTTCATAGTCGTGAATTTTTTTTTTTTTTTGGGAACCTCTGAAGACCAGCGCCCGTTTACCCCCTATCGACCCACAGAACGTGTTGCTCATGCGTCCATCTCGGGAGGCGCGTACGGCTTGATGAGCATTTCGCTAAATTTCTCCAACTTCTCTTTACCGCGGACCTCCTCAACCAGCAGGGGCATCTTCACGACGTTGAACTCGTCGTACAGCTCCTCGATCTGCTCGAGGTACTTCTTCTGCATCTTGCGGCGGGCGTTGCACTGGTCGCAGTTGCTGCCCTTCTTGGGGAATAGCAGCTGGTTGACGACGATGCTGTGGGTGTCGATGCCGTAGTTGGCAAGCTCCTGGATCATGCGCTCCGTCTCGTAGAGAGACAGGAACTCGGGGATGCAGACGCAGACAAAAGTCGTCAGGTTCTCGTCCTTGAACTGGGTGTTGACCTCGGAGATGGTCTCGCGCAGCGTCTCGAGCTTCTCCATCATCTCGTTGAGGTTCTGACCGTTGGGAAGCTGACCACCCGAGCCTAGGAAGCCGTTGAGGAGGGGCCCGTATTGGGAGCTCAGCTGGGAGACCTTGGCGAGTGCCTTCTCGAGGACACTGGGGAACGAGAGGAAGCGGAGGGTGTGGCCCGTCGGGGCGGTGTCGAAGATGATTGTCTCGTAGGACATGGACTTGACTTGCTTGAGGACCTCAGCGAACGACATGGCTTCATCGATACCGGGGATCTGTCCGGAAATAGAGTTAGTCCTCAGTCTATAAAGAACGGAAGGGTCGCGAGAGGAAACGTACAGCAAAAGCCAGGTCCTGCATCATGCCGCCGAGCCCACCGCTCATGGCATCCACCTCCTCGTTCTGGCCCGCGAGCAGGTCCTGCATGCTGCCGTTGGGGTCGATCTCCATGGCGCTGAGGTTGGTAAAGCCTTCAATGAGGCGGGCCTCCTTGCCGAACTTCTGGTTGAAGGCATCAGACAGGTTGTGCGCCGGGTCGGTCGAAATGAGGAGGACCGACTTGCGCGCCTTGGCCAGCTGGATGGCGAGCGAGCACGAGGTGGTCGTCTTTCCGACACCACCCTTACCACCGACAAAGATCCAGCGCAGCGACTTCTGGTCGATGATGGACTGAAGGGTGGGCTCCATCACGTCGTCGGCGTCGATGATGGCGGCCATGATTTCGGTTGAGGGGTGCGACGCTGGGGTTGGTTGACGTGTACGTGGGGTTGCACTGGAATCGCAGGTAGGTGCAGGCAGTGTTGCGCACTATTGTGTTGGACCGTAGTATTTACAGTAAGTTCAAAGACTCGTGATAGACGGGGAGTATGAGAAGTGAATAGTTGACAGGCTTGAAGCGTAGCACCGCGTAGGTATTCCAAGCTGTTCTAGAATTCCAGTCGCGGAGTGTTGCCTCCCCGCCATCTGGCGGGGCCCCCCAGGCGGTCATCACTGTGTGTGAGTGCGTCAATTCTCATTCGCGCACGGTCTCAAGGTCCACTAGAGCTTGACAACTTTGCGGAGCTTCAGTTGAACCGGGCTTCTGCACCCTGCGATTGCCATACATGCAATTGTAATCACATCGACAACCGCATTCGTCATGTCGAACAACGGCCACGCTATTCTACAGACCCTCCAAAATAAGGTGGCGGCGCGGACAATACAAGTCACGGTCGTACCGAGGCCGACAAAGTTCGCAGAACGACGGGCTGTCCTGCACTCGCTGCAGCAGTTCGCCAAAGTCGAAGTATTCAAGAAGCTAGATGTATGTTACATAGAAGGACACATTGCATTGTGTTTCCGTTCCCACATAACTGACATGCATTTGTATAAAGAATCATCCTTCGTCCTTCATTTCGGTCGTCAGCGACAAAGCGAAAGTTAAGGAACTCGCCAAGATCAGCCCGCTACAATACCAGCTTGCGACCCCCCGAACAAACGGTTCCGTCAAGACGTTCCTGACGAGCTCGGCCTCGGCCGGCCCCTTTACCAACTCTGAAAAGTACTATGATGCCGAGTTCGCCGCGCACACGGAGGACAGAAAGGACTTTACGGTGCACATCTTCCCGGCTCCGACCTATATACACTCCGCCGCTATCAGGGCGTCTCCTCTACATGGCCCATGGCCCAAGTCCCGACGCGAGACGGTCATGTCGGCAACTTTGAAGGAGTCGGTACCCAAAAACGTCGCTGCCGATGGGTTGTCGGACTGGGAGACGGGCGGGCAGGTCAAGGCCTCGGCCAAGGGTCAGCTCTGGGAGGACATCCTTCTCGGCACCAAGTCAAACGACGTCAAGAAGCGCGCCATTATCGACCGTATCCAACGGAGAGAGAAAAGCGAGAAGGCGCCTGCCATCATGGGAGGACTGTTCCACCTCCGGCAAGAAGCGAACAAGTTAGGATGAGAGAAGCACAACAGCAAAGTTGGGCTTGCATCTACGCGACAGAGCGCCATTGCCGTCTTTTCACCGCTGTCGTGGCAAGTGGCCCTGCAGGGCTGGCTTTTTGAATAGCCTACGAAGTCTTCCTTCGTGACAACCTCAATCCCTTTACAACCACATATCTACCCTCGACATCGCAAACTCGACGCCGTATGGTCATTGTGTCATCAGAGATCAGCCCTTTCGTTGCAACGGGGCACGCCTCTTATTGCATTGGTCACTTGGCACTACACCGGGGCTTTATACAAGCAGCCCCATTGCCGACCTACACACGGCCTCGCACACTCCCTGCAAGGTCTTCTCGTAGGGCAAGGAGCCATAGCGATTGACATTCGTGCTATGAATCTGGACTTCGCGCTCTGCAATGGCGTTGGTGCAACACTGATAACTCTCGCCGCCGGATACCGAGACTCATCGTGGCTCTAAGGGTTTGAATAGACAGCCGAGCGATACGAGGTGCTACCCCGAGATAACTGGGTACTGATATCGGCCATGGGCATGACCCCATATGATATGCCCGTCGCGTTCTTCTGAGCAGCCTGCGACACGTACTTTCTTATTCGCAAGTTTTCACCAGATACATTCGGGTGCACTGGCCCTTCTACGATTCACAAGTGCCGGCGCTCTGAATAAACCTGCTAGAAGGTCCTGGAGCTTGTTGAGTCTGGTGGGCTCCTACCGCACGAGGCCGCGGTGATCCGATTGCTTTACGGCCCCTGCTTTAGACATTAGCAGACGCGTCCGTTGGCCAATGCCTACTCCTTCGTGCGTGAAACAATCTCGGACGTTGATTGACTGTAAAGATTGCCGAGGAAGGACACTATCGTCAGCCCATCTGGGTGCTGCAGAAGCTGGGCAAGGGCGCTGGTTCGGGCTCGTTTTCTGGGACCAGGCGTGGGTCGAGCTGCTTGAAACCTGGATAGGAGAGAGACCAAATAGCTCACGGCCGCGGTGCCGCGCGACAAGTAGGACTCCAAGCACGCTTCGTAGATTCTGAAGCCGCTGCTGACCGCCGAGGCCAAATAGACGTGAAAGCCTCAGGTTCCTCATGATCAAATCGTTTCGCCATGGGCTACGCGTTCCGGAAGTGAAGCACCGGTTCAAGCGGACAATTTGGCACAAGGCTCTTGCGGGAGATGGGATGGCAGAAGGCCCAAACAGGCCCTCTCATTGGGCGGATGATTGGACGGAACTCTTGATGTCTCGTGCTGCATGGCCAAATCCAATGCGGGCCTGGCCCGGTGCATGAACTTGACATGGAGACCCTGAACCGTCTGAAGCGAACGCCCAGGGGCAACAGTCGACATGTCGATATCGGCCTGCAAGAATCGAAAGGACCGTGTTGAGATGATGACGAAGACGTCTTTCAGGGTCCTCGCCGGGCCGGTGCAACGCTAAAGATTCCCCTGACGACGAGCTGCTGGTGGCTTTGGCCAAAGAAACAGGTGGAAATCGGCAGTGCGGCAGTCAGCTGGACAAACATTGACGTTGAAGTTGGATTGCCATGGCCAGGGCCCCTAAGTCCCTTCACCGCGTGGCGTCATATTAGAGCCATAAAAACAGGGAAGACTTGCAACCCGCAGTGCCGTAGACCGACATCGACCCCAGCGCCGGGCCAATCAGCTTGGCCGCAACGCCAATAACGTCACGTCACGATCCGCTAGTGCCACGTCCCTGTTCACCTAAAGTCACCATCGCCAGTTTTTTGTCGACAATTAAACAAATTGGGCAGAGCCTAGACGAGCCGATCAACCGGTGCTGGGGCCTGTTTGCGCAAAGCCAGGGTCCAATCCACCTGGTTTCCTTTAATGTGTTTTTTCTTATTCTCAAAAGCCGCAAAAGTACGCTATGGAGCCAAGTCGGGCCACGTTGATGACGTCGCACTCGTTGGGCTGCGTCAGGACCCTGACTTACACGGGATTCTTGGCCCCGACGGTGTGCCCAGCGTTCTACTGTCACAGATCACACAGCAAATCATGCGATGGCGTGTTTCTTGACCCGGCCTGGGGGTTCGTAACACGGCGGTGCTTATATGTGGACGGCTTCTCCCTTCGTTTTATGAACATGTTCGTCACCTCAGTATTCCCATCTCGCCACTTGACCTACACAACTTAGCTCAACCTATTACCACACGCCGGCCATTTGCCACATTCGGCACCAGTAATCCATCAACATGGCTGTCACCGGCTTCATCCACCACTTTGGGAGCTTCTTGCTCCTTGCAGCAACGATCCTCCTAATTATCACCACTATTTCTGCCCCAGTGGTGCACCACATCTCTCTCTTGACCGTGAAGCTGGGTCAATCTTCCGCCGGCCGAGAGATCACATTTGGCACGTTCGGATGGTGTGTCATTGACGGCTCTGCAGAGTAAGTCCTCCAGCCTACGGCAAAGCCAGCCAGCTTGCTAACGCGTCTCCTAGTGGCTCCGACCAGTGCAGCCGCTCTAGCGTCGGGTACTCGCCCGCCGACATCATCGGCGAGGCCGATGCCACGCAGTTGGGCGCCTGGTCCTCCGATGCCGTCGAGGCCCTGACCCGCGTCATGATTCTCAACCCCATCGCCGCCGGCGTCTCCTTCATCGCCTTTGTGCTCTCCGTCGGCGCCGGCATGTTCGGCTCCTTCTTCGCCGCCCTCGTCTCCGGCACCGCCTTCCTCATCACCATCGTCGCCCTCATCTGCGACTGGGTCATGCTCGCGACCATCCGCCGCAAAGTCAACGGCGACAACAACGGCGACGACGGCAGCTACGCCCACTACGGCGTTGCGCTCTGGACCCTCCTGGCCGCCGCCATCTGCCTGCTCATCGGCACCGTCGTCGTCTTCTTCACCTGCTGCAGCGGGCGTCTGCACAAGCGCCGCCAGCAGCGGGCCAAGGTCGACAACTTCTCCCCTCCCGCCACCCAAACCACCTACCGGCGTCGCCGCTGGTGGCAGCGCAGCCGCTACTAGACGCGTTGGGCTGCGAGCCCGCTCCGGCAAGTTATAATGGCTCTGGGAGTCTATAATGTTTTTTTTTCTTACATTTTGACGCGTTTACGAGAATGATGCCTCTGAATCAAAGGCAGAGCAGGCGTACTTGAGAAAAGATTTGAGATTTGTTTAGTGGCGGGAGTCGGATTACTTCGTGTTTAGCGGACACATGATACCACGCCTGCATCCACAGGTCACAGCCCCTTTTCTTGTACATGAATTTAAATCTAATGGGGGAAAAAACCCCTTTTCAAAGACTCATATGGCAACAATTGTGTGTGTCTTCCAACGATGGTGGTCTTCATACTGCATGATGCTACTTTCGTACAAGGTCTGTGAATTGCGACTGACCTACGCAAACGTCTTGATAGGTTGCCAGACGTACATTGAACCACAGTCATTGCCTTTGTAGTGGCCCGGTGAGCCGCAGACGACAGTCGCCGTCCCTAGGCGTACAACTGTGTTAGTAGAGCCGGAAGCCAAGCAAGCAAAACGAACGAACGCATCATGTTTTGAAACCCTCCCTCTTACAGTCGTCCATCTCGTACTTGGCATGTGATTTGGAAATCTCGGGTGGCACGTAGTAAGAGGGAGTGGCCCCCCGAGGATCAGCCCAAAGCTCGTCTGGATTCCAATGCCATCATCCATTCGATCACCTCTGTCTGGAGCCGCCAACGTTGAACCAAGACGACGACGACGAAGCCCTGGCCGCCCGAGTCATCCGGGCAAAGTGTGAAGCAACAATCAGTGCAGTCTGAAAGCAAGCCACTGAATAGATACAAGCTCCCGGTTGAGGGGGGGGAGCTTGTGGTAATCCTCAGACCGGAATGGTGAAAAATGTCAACGTTCTTTTGACGGAAACCAAAAAGAAAACAAACCCCTACTCGGTCGTAGCCCCTCGTCCGCAACCCCCCCCTGTTTGCTTCCTCAACACCCCCTCGCTCTGTTTTTTCTTTTCTTTTCTGGAGAGCATTAAACCCCTTTCCTGTTTGGCCCGAGGGCCGTCCTGCCTTTTGTGGTATGGCTACTTGGCCCTCCGACTGCGCATTCGTCAGCTTTTCTTGGATGCCCGGCGGGTTTGAACGCCCTTGAGCGACATGCTTCAAGGTAATTGAAAATAGAAGAAAAGGAGAAAAGAATAAAACCGAAGAGGTGCCCGGCCGGCTCCTCCGTCGCTTGGATTTAACAATTTGGGGACTACTGTAAGAAATTATATAGTAGTAGAGACAGTACTAATAAGTAGAGTAGAGACAAGACATCTTTAGATATGTCTAACCCAAACTTGATAAGAGAAACCTTGGTAGTAATAGATGCTTCCATGTGTCTTTTTGCAATGGCTAGGCGCCGTCTCGCAGAGTAAGGGTTAGGGAATAGCATGGCTTTTTCTGGCGAGAGCGAGCGGATTTGGAACACCACGTCTCCAGCCAGGGTAGGTGCCGTCCATCGAAACAAGACTCAATAATTCTCCCTCGCCATGGGACGAGTGACGGAAAAAGAAAATGCACAGAGCACGTCATGGTATTGTATGTAGTCGCTGATCCGTACGAGTAATGCCCCCCCTCCCCTCCCCAGCAAAGTTTCATCTAATCTTTCTGCCTCGCTGCGTAACAACGAAGACGATGAAAGGTGATTGCTATCAACTCGATGTCTTCGGTGTCACCCGCGACACCACGCCGCTGTCCAAGCTGGTTTGCGGCTGCAACGTCCTTGGAAGAAGCTTTGCGCCCCCCACCCCAAGTTAAGTGTCTACAATTGCGGTCGATCCGCGATGAATAAAAAGTCATATTCGAGGTAAGTGGACAACACGAAGCTAGATAACAATACATATTGAAGCTGTCTTGCGAACCACGAGTGGGTTTTCTCTTAGCTTGTTTCTGCCATTCGAGTTCATCCTCGATGGTAGTCGTATCAAGCTTCCTCAGACTTGACAAAGCATGCTGTGTTTGGGCGGCACCGCTGCCGATTCGATGCCACCGTCCAGTCCCATGGTTCCCTCGCGTTACTCAAGTTTGGAATACCGGATGAACCGAGTGAGGGTCGTCAGTGTTTGAATATGACCCAATCTCTTGCCAGAAACAATGCCCGGGACCGTGGCTAAAAGATTGCACTGGGTCAGCCAACGGGGCATATTGCATATGGATCTGTCCATGACTGTATTTAGACGCAGTGCGCTGGCCGCCGAGGTTGTTGGCAACACCCTCGGTCGGCAGGAGATTATCAAACTAGGCCTTGGAGTTTTCCGATACATTGAAGGAGTGAGCTCGAGAGTGATTGGCAGTCGGATGAAGTTGGTCCCATGTCGGAATACGTTCGGGCCGCCTCGGCTCACTTTTCAAACCCATTTACCCGGAACCGCAACGGACGCTTTACGGACTGTCTACCGATGAGTCGAGGAGCTTGGCCCAAGCATGGCGCCCATTTGAGTATAGAGAATAGTGCTGATGGGTGCCCAGAGACGACGACCCACGCCTAACCCACGCCCGCCAGAAAGCTCCGAGGAGGAACCTGTCACTGCGGCGTCCACGATGCGGCCTGCCACTCTGCGACGGGTGCATACACGCGCGCGCTTCCTGTCCTCGATGCTGAAGGATTCAGACAAAGTGGCCGCAGTGCCAGTACAGGTGGGCACATCGCGTCGACAGGGGCCGTTTTCGAAGCTGGGTTTCGCGCGACGTGCTCAGCCGGTCTCTTCCCAACCGTTTATCTTTGGATGCGGCTGAGTGAGGGTTCCGACCCTCAGGGTCTTGTCTGAAGTTGATACCACCTCGGCATGTTCTGTGGTACACGGCCCAAATTTAGACTTCAATTGAGCTTAGTAGTTCTGTCATGCAGGATATTGCTGACTGACACCGCCTTCCGGAACAACGTCGCTTATTAATCTGACCCTTGCTCCTGAATATGGATACTTACGGCAGAATCCACTAAGTAAGGCAATATTTAAGGAACATAGATTATAGCACTATAGATAAAAGAAATAAGCCACTTTTAACTATATAAATTACCCCTTAAATATACTACTTAATAATAGTTATAAGCCTAGCTTTAACTTAATCTATAAGTAATAATAACCCTTACTATTATAAAATAGTATACACTTAGAAATACTTTTCTTAAATACTAATACTTTTTTTTAACTTTATCTTACGCTTATAATACCTTTAGAAGTAATAGTAAATCTACTAACTAATACTTACTTTTATAGCCTTTTAACTATATATAAAGATTAGTTCTTATAGTATATAAAGCTTTACTTTTATACTACTTAATATAAAGTCTAGTAATTTATTAATCTAGATAGTAAAGAGGAGCTCCCTAAGTACCTAGGAGTACCTACGCTAGCTAAATATATTATAAAGTAAAACACTAAACACTAAAGGTAATATAAAGCTAACCTTATAAGCTAAAATAACCTCTTAGTTAGCTAGTAAGTAAAGCAGTAAGGCTAAAAGCTTATTTAGCTAATAGTATTAACTATTAATAATAAAGTAATAAAGTAAAAATAGATTATTACTATAAGTAATTTATTCTTTACTAAGCTAAGGATATATAAATAGTAAAAGGTAAATAACCTATTATTAAGCTAGGTTAATACTATAGTTATAAAGGAGATTATAGAGGGTATATAGCTATAATTACTAAATAATAATATTAACTTTACCTTTTATATAACTATTTTAGAG
>NW_026850653.1:0-129517 GCF_030913465.1 Colletotrichum navitas
TGTAAACTGGCTGCTGGCTATTGACTCAGCAATGCTGCTTCGCCTGGAGTCGAGGTACGCGTCATTGGGGCCGATCCGCTGTATGTCCTCCTCGGGAAACGCCCATGCCTGGCCCTTTGTGGGCTCCGCTGCTCTCGCAATATTACTCGTCGCGGGACCGGTGATGGCTGGAGCAGTCCGAATGATCTTGGGGTTCTCGGGGTTCCTGTCGTTGCTCGGTTGGTATCCGTTGGAGATGCGGTGGACAGAAAGGTTGTCGAGGCCATTACGGGGGTTGCGTTGCTGATTAAGGGTGTTCTGGATCGAGGTTGTCGATTGATTGTGGCTTGCATACGGGGAGTTCCCGCCCAATCGCATGTCGTGAAAGTTCTGGTTTATTCTACTGTCGACGCTCTCTCTGCGAGACCCGGGACCCATCAAGTCGTGGGCCATACCGGAGTCCAATGACGTCGGGCGCTCGACTCGACGCGGGTCGGTGCCGCCGACAGTTGGCGACACCATCGAAGCAACGCTCATGTTGCTTTGGGCAGGGGACACCAGCGGCTGAGGAACCATGTTTGCGGTGACAGGTGAGGGTGTCTTGTCGGCCAGCGAAGACTGGTAGCCGGAGCCGGTGGGACTGAGGACATTGGTGCCCATGCCTGAGGCGGTTGAGTTGTCTGCACGAGTATCGGGTCAGTCACGCTTGATCTCAAGGCACGTTTTGTTGGCTCTTGGTCAACATACGCTTGCTCGAGGCATCTGTACTGGAAAAATAAGCCGAGTCACGGTTCTCGTCCGGGTTTAAAACACCAGCCAATCCCGCGGGGAGCTTCTGAGAGCTTGGTCGCTGCGTGTCCATGATGTGATTCGGAAGTCGTCTGAAAACCGGTGCCAAAGAATCACGGCCGGGTACGAAGACGACGCGCAGGCCTTGTAGTTGTGCTAAACAATGCGGTTGGGAAGAGACGAGGAGATCAATAATGGGCGGTTAGTTGGTAGAGGTAGTTAGCGCGGAAGATCAGAGCTGAATTATGCTGAACATGCAAAAGCGACGGCGGCGTCCCGGAAGGCGTCTGCACGCGCAGGCTGGTCGAATCGTAGAGGGGTTGACAGTAAACGAGCGGGGAGATGGCGAAAGGAAAACCTGAGCAAGGGGACGAGGATGGGATAGGGAAGGTTGTATAGGACGGAGTCGAGGGGCAAGGAAAAGGAGGACGTCTAGTAAAGTCGAAGGTGAAGGTGCTATAAGGCAGAGAAAGGCGGGTGTGGAGGACAGCCGGGCTCAAGGCAGTCCAGTTTGAATAATGGGGAGCTGGGGTGGGAGGGGATAAGATGGAATTGAACAGGCGGGAGCGCTAGGTGGGTGGGTGGAAAGGTGGTCGACTTGGGCCTGAGCAGATAAGTACCTCTGGAGGGTACGGTAATAGTGTACGGGTACACTGCAGTGGTGGTGGTAAGGAAAGCGGAGGGGTGTAGCGGCAAGACGACGGCGTTCGTACGGGGGTCGGGTCGGGGCAGAGAGGATGCACGGGACAGACAGGACAGGTTAGGACAAGTCCAGGACAGGGCAAGACAGGACAGGGTTTATGGATACAGAAGGTGTGGCAAGGGGGAGGGGGGGGAGTGAAGTTAAACTCTCTCTCTCTCTATCTCCCATCTCCCCCTAAGGCTCGCTCGCACATACCCGGTAAATAGCACGAAATGGCATGGCATGGCATGGCATGTAACTCTCTCTTCCTTTTCCTACGTCCCACCATCACAGCAAGGAGAACCGACTACCGGTATTCATCCACAAAAGACAAACGAAGACAGGGGAGGCTGCGCAGATAGACTTGCGGATACTCACCTACCTAAGTAGCTAGCTAGGTAAGTGGGTATGTATACGGCGGCAACAGTCAGTTGCAGAAGCAATGGGCAACAGTGCAAGAGGAACGGACTGGTATGATGCGACGGCGGCTCTGGCAGAGAACGTCGTCATCGGCAGCCACCATCCACTCCGCCTTGGTCTTCTTCTGTTACTCGCCCACCACCTCCCATCTTCCAAACCATCCAGGGCGTTTGGGGTGTCCTCAAACCTGGAAATAAGGTAAGGTCGGGAAGGTATCCGTACCTACTGTATCGCCATCGCAGGAGGGCGCTCCTTGAATAAAGTGTAGCAGTAGCTCGATCGAGTGAGTGCATGCACCGCGCCAGCCCACGCCTCCAAGAGGGAGCAGCCAGTGCACAGGGGGGGTGGGGGGGGGGGGTTACGCTGTACAATACAGTCCGCTTTGAGCCAGGCGAGGCAGTACTTGACGGCCGAGTAGCCTCGACTCAGTCCTTGCACAGCGTGCTCGGGGAGGGGGGGTGCCACCCGATCCATCTCTTTGTCCTACCCTGCAGACAGCTGGCTTAGGGGGCTACATGGCCGCGTAGGCGGCAAGGCCGAACTCTATTCGGGGAGTTTTGGGCACGCATGGGCGTTGTTCACGTTTCTTATTTCCCGGACTCGGCTGTAGCGAGTACATAGTCTGTATGTCTCGGCCCACGATCGCCATCCCTGTGTTTGTGAGCCCCATGACTTTCAGAAAGGCTGGCATTGCACATGTATCGATACGTACTCCCTACGCCCTCGTGGATGTGCCATTCCTCTTCTGGGAAGCTCGAGGGGTGGACCGTCTCCCGATTAGAGTGGGGTCGTCGCCCTCACATGCATCGAGCATCCCCCCATCGTCGTGTGGCATCCTAGAGAAGGTTTTTGCTAGCAGCCGCGTGTGGTGGGCGTGTGTGTGTGGTGTGTGTGGTGTGTGTCTGCGTGCTCTTGTGTTTTGTATGCCCTCCAGAGTAGGTAAAGTATTCTCGGGATAACAAAGCCTCTCTGTTCAGCTCCAAGGTAGATGGCTCGGAGGCAAAACATCTTTCTCCAGCAACCTGTGTGCCATCCCATATACCGCCCCTTTCCCGGTGTCTCGTGTTGTTTTTCTTCTTCTTGTCGCTGTTGTTCGGTCTTTGCCGATAACCTTGATCTCGTTGTCCTCCAATCCTAGTTTAGTAGCCGTAGAAGCGTACACCGGAGGATTTTCCGACAGAACGAATGCTCGAGATGGTGAGACGGTAGTGAGATTATGGCGGCGGCGGTTGGCAGCAGCAGACACGTTAGGCACCTCGATGCCATGCCCGACCTGGCCAGACCGGCACGTTGGACCTAAGACTGGTCTCGGGGACGTCGAGAGGCGGCTACCAACAAAAGGAATGGATGATGATGATGGTGATGACGATGATGATGTGGGACTCTGATGACGGGTCCGTTGTTTTCATGTTTCGTCTCACAGCGACCGAGACCAGATGCCGGGCCCCGGGGCTTGCGAACTGGAGGGGGCCAGAAGCAATTTTGAGAGGCTCGGCGGGCCACGAATGCCAGACAGGCCGACGCAAAGAGATAAGGAGGCCGGACCGGTGTTTAAAACAGAATGTATCGACGCCATCGCGGCCACGTAGGCGTCAGTCTCGTGGTTCGGACTACGGTGCCGATCTGGTCCCTGGATCAGATGTCGACGATGGGGGGGGGGGTTTGTCCGCAACCCCGGAATAGGGTCACCAATGCCCGTCCGTACCAGGACAGGTATCTGCAAGCCGTGCCACGTCGTAGCGCTAAGGTCCACAGTAGGTACCATGTCGACTTTTTGGGAGGCAGGTACATGCGCCGTACCGTACAGAGGGCAAAGGGGACGAGGGCTGGCCGAGAATTCCAGCGGCGGCAGCGGGGGCCCATGTGCTGCCAAATCCAGCACATTTCCCATCGTGCAACGTGTTGATGTGCTACGGATATCCAATCGATGGCACGGGGGTTGCATAGAGTGTTCCAGTTAACGACCTCCACTATTACCTACCGGTAGTGCCAAGCAAGGACAACTAACAAACAAAGCAAGGGAGTCGACCGTGCGTCCCCTATAGTATGTGCCTGGAGGCCCAGTATACTTACCTACCTACCTACCTACCTACCTATCTACCTACCTACCTATTTACCTACCTACGGAGTACTTTGTACGCTATTCCCGATTCACAAACTCGGTCGAATGCGGACTGCTCTGCTGCTACAGTCCTGTGTAGTCGGCCATCTTGGAGTTTTACGCGTTGTAACTTGCCGAGTGGAGGTATAAGACAGACGGGTATGGTGATGTCGGACGCCGATGGAGTTGGAAAATATAAAGTCCAGGGTGCCTGCCTAGGAAAAACCCGCTTTCCTCAGAGAAGGGAGGGATATGGGTGGAAGCACAGGGCTGCCCACAGCCTACCGTACCATACTTAGGTACACTATCCGTACCTACCTACAGTACTTATGTCTAGACGTACGAGTACGTTACGATACACTACACTATGCAGTGTAGAGTGAAGAGCCCCCGGTTCCGGGGATGAGCCGGAAGAGGACGGTGCCTCTTGTATCCCGGTCGTAACTGTGGGTAATTAATCACCTTGGGCAGTATCCCATATATGGCAGGGGGCATACACTACGTACAGGTATATACCTTGACAGGACTTTTGAGTTTGTGCACATGCGCCGAGTGGGCACCATCACACAAGGCGTGGCACCCGCGTGCGGAGCTGGTAGCGGTCATGGCACCTCGCGCGTTCCAGCCGGGGCCTTGCAGGCTGCGTTGGCTGCTTGCCTCGTGCGTACCGGGCTGGGAACAGCTGGGAGCGGCACCACTTGCGACGGGCAACGGGCGGCGGGCGATAGGTGATGGGTGATGCGGGATGTGCACGTCCATTCGTGGGTGACGGGCCCATCCCGCCATGTCAGTAGCGTAGCAGGTAGTAAGTAATCCATTCCAGGCGACTGGATTTGGGCCGATCGGTCCCATGTGCAGACCATGCGGTAGAGTGCCAGCCAGCGCCAGCGCCAGCGACGAGGTCGGATCGACAAAGCAGCTCCATGGCCCACCGTCATTCGCCTCTTGTGGTTCATAGCATGCACTACGTACAAAGTCTACTATGTAGTAAACCAGGTAGGTAGGTAGGTAGGTAGGTAGGCATAATAGGATGCTTACTCCGTCCGTAGCCGTTCGCACCTGGAAACGTCCAGCGCCAGCGGAGAGAAGCGTACCTACGAGTTCCTCGACCCGGACGATGAGCAGGACGACAAGAAGGAATCCTGACAATCCACTCTGGGAAACTAATCACTATGAGATACCTAGGTAGGCTGTGGGTGCGTACCATGTCTCGGTTCTTCCGGGCACCACTTTGCTTTTGGCTTTCGGCGAACCATGGTAGTTACGGTCCTGTCAAACAGGACGTGACAGTGCAGCAAACTGGCCGTCTGCCTCCTTGGCCGACAGCTAATTACAGGTACCCGCTGGGCTTGATTGTGCTTGTTTGTGTCACTGACGGCGATGCGATGCGTAGGCAGACAGACGAGGAAGGGATGCGCACATAGTACAGTGCGGCACAGCACAGCACAGCACAGCACAGCACAGCAGAGCATAGCACAGCACGGCACGGCACCAGTACATTGCGTACACGACATCCAGGGAAGCAATCTCGGAATGGCCAATAAGGTGATGCTACTGCTTGGTGTCTGTTGTTGTGGCAGGCAAAGATGCAAGACAATTAAGAAAAACTCCACGTTGGGCGCCCCCCCCCTTTGGGATTCAGAGTTCCCACAGTACCTGGCACACGATGCAGACTGTTTGGATTTGAGCCGAGCTGTTTTATGTTTGCACGTTCTAGGACGACCATCTTGCAAGAACACCTCCCGACGGCCCATCTCTGTTTGGTGGACTGGTAACTGTGCTCGTGAGCGAGGTTCGCACGAGTGCTCGGCTCTGAGTCCACCCCAACTCAGGGCCTGGAACGTCCGTCTGATTCAGACAAACGCCCCGTTTCCATGCAAATACCGTCAAGTTTGTTTCCCCTCCTAACGTGCCAACCAAACGACAAATATTGACAAGCAGCTCCGGAACCCATTAGGTCCGCGCCTCAGTGGCTGGCGGCTACGACGGAAAAGTGGAAGAGGTGGATAGGCCCAGTCCGGTTCAGTGCGGTGTGTCTCTATTACGGATAGTTCCTACGTACACTATAGTCTACACTGATCTGGTGTATGTGTGAGTGTGTATGCAAGTGTCCCGGTGTGGTGTGCGCGTGTGTGTTTATCAAAAGGTGTGATGGCGCTAGCTGCTAAGTCTCGACAAGGGAGCCTCGTGCGAAGTGGGGCAGGGAAGAAGGTCTTTCTTTTTTCTTTACTTTTTCCCTTTTCCTTTTCCCCCTCTCCTCGACGGCACAGTCTGTAGGTAATCTGCACCAGATGAGATGCTGATATACAATACCGGGGCTTGTCAGGTCCAGGTCAGGTATGAATCGACACTCTGTAATTGCTCGCTCTCCTGATCACCGCCAACTGCCATGTATCTCGGCTTACCACTGATAAATCAGAAGATTCTGTTGTGCGTTACATCTTGGTCGAGATGAAGACCAAAACTGGGCATGGGGCACGGAGACCAAGTCCGACGGCCACCGCTGTCAATCAGGTCGCGCGGCAAGTGCAGGTGCTGCAAACTACCTACCACCTACTAGTAGGTACCTCCCATGTGCTTGCACTTTTGTACATGGCACTACTCCGTACCTAGCTATGTAGGGGGCCTCAGCTCGGGAAGCATAGAGCATCCCGAGGCCAAGGCACTTGGCTTTCTCGGGCACGTGGAGACGTATCTAGATTCCCATGCCTGCCTGCACACATTTTGGCCGGCCGTGACTTCCCACACTGCCTCATCGACGTCCGCGTCTGATTGGCGGTTGCCAAAGCGCCTGTGGGGTTTTCCTCCATAATACCCACGCGCGACGTACCGGTATTGTGTGCATGCACCTGTTTATACTTGGATTAGGCAGTAGCATGCGATGTATTTGTACCTGTCTACCAGATACCTACTGAGGTACCTACCTACCTACCTAACCAGGTATCTGACTATTTGTGCTCGAGGCACATTATCCACCTACCTACTGTATTCGTCCACTACCAATACCAGGTCCACGTCCACCGTTGATCTTTCCGTCCTTCCTGCTTGGCCCATTTCCATCCTATTCTTCCCCACCTGACAGGTGCTACAATGCGCGATCTGCCGACCACGTGAGGCTTGCACCGAGTACTGGCCAAGTGCAAGATACATTCAGCGCTACCTTTTCCATTGGGAGAATGGGGAGGGGTGTAGTGTGTGTTAAGAAAGAGAGAAAAAAGAAGATAAAAAAAAAAAAACTTTCACCCGTCGTCAATCACCTGGTTACCGCAGCCCCAGCAATTGCGCCTTCATGGCTGTCGGTTCGTCTGTCCTCGCCATACTACATCATCGCAGATACCGCGCCAGTCACGTCTGCTCTTGAGTAACCTCAAGCGTACGAATACGAAAGCCTACATATGAAAACACATCCTCTCCTCCTCGACACCAGGTCCTACCTTTCCGGTTCCCGCCTTGCTAGGTACTGCCTCACCATCCACGGACAGGGGATCTGCCATTTCTCCATTGCGGCAACCCTCCCGCACAACGGAGGCTTGACGTCGATCAATGCTTCTTTACGTCTTTTGCTACCGCAGGCACGCTCCCGGTAGCCATCGAAAACTCTTTCGGACTTGACCTCGTCCGCGGAGACCGAATGAATGCAGCGGAGAGTACGGTGCTGCACCGCCTTTGCCGAAGAATGCTTGCATGACCACACAAAAGTCTAACCTGCCGCGAGCCACGTTATCCAGACCGGTCGGCAAGCCGGACCACTGGCTCCCTCTTCTCAGCCCGTCGTCTTCTACCTATTCCCATAAGTATGCACTATCGTTCTGACTCGAGCAATTATTACAAAGACGAAAAGAAAGGAGAAGAAAAAGAAAAGAAACCCTCCGATATCATTCACCAAAATAAAACAATTACCTAGTTCGGGGCTTGCTTTTTCGCCGATGAACATCCTATTCCGGTATCGCCGTTTACCAACCGCTTGCTTGCTTTGGATGCCTCGACTAGATAGCCGTCTGGAAACTCTCGTCACGTCACCGAATCCTGTTTGCCCTGAGGGGACCGGTCAGGTACGTACCCAACTACCTCAACAAGGTGCCTGCAAAGTGAATGTACTGCGTATGTACAGGTATGTGGCCTTGCCAAGCTTTTGGCATGAATCTGTGTACACGGTCACCTCTTGACGCCCATCATTCGGATGGGTCCGAGTTAGAGACTTTCTGAGCTTTTATAGACGCCGGTCCTCTCCACATTGCTACCAGCAAGAACCCTGAAGAATCCTTTCGGCAAAAGGATGCTTGGTTATACGTAGTCCACACTAGTATAGTGTGCGCGGCAATCTTCGCTGTTGTCACAGTTCCGCCGATCTAACTCCCATCTACGATTTGAAACTCGGCCTGAATTGACACACCTTCACGTCAGCGACTGTCCGTCTTCTTCCCCACGTGGCGAGCACAGCTCAGGACACGTTAGTGCAGCTAAGGAACGCAATCATCAAGGCTGCTCGGCAAAGTCTCCCGCGCCATAGAGACATGGGTTACAAAGCGACCTCCCAGGTTGCCGTCACCGGTCGATGGCTTTCGCAGACCCTTTCCTGGGCATGTGTCCAGATTAATCTGGACCGGGTCTTGCTTGACTCGATGGCTATCAATCTTTTTCCAAACATGCTGCATCACCGCAAGCCCTACGGCGACACCGACACCGCACCCGCCACACAGGCAGGGAGTTGGGGCTAAACAAGTACCCGGGGGGGGGATGCCGAAACTACTCAAGAGAGCCTCTGCGTCCAAGCGTCTGTTCCTATGATTCAACGCTCATGCCCATGTCTTTCTTCGGTTGATGGCAGCGATATAGCCATGACATGCGGAGTCATTACATGGGGCAGCGATTGAAAGCATCGCCGCTAGGACGGGAGCGAGGGGCACACAGTCCTCAACACTAGACCTACTCTAGTGAAAGGCTTTTCAGTCCCCAACGGCGCATACACGCACGCGATCCCTCATTTTCTTTTCCGTATCAATGGAGGCCACAGAATGGCATAGCATCCGAGTCAAGTTCCCAGAAGGTGTCTCCACAAACAAGCTTGGGAGTCGTCGCACCACTCCAGACATGATCAACAAAATCTGCTTGCTCAAACATTGTGAACCCTAGCTGTCAGTCTCGACGAGTTTTCTTTATCGGTTTGGCGGCCACAACTGTCCTCACCAGTGAAGGGCAGCACTGGATGTCAGCACTGACGTACCGTATAGGTACAATAATACTCCTGCCACCAACCAATTCCAGGATACCTACGGCACCTTGCACATCATCATTAAACGCAAAATAGTGGGTCTATGGTAGTCGTCCCACGTGGAGTTGCAACGAGGGGAATCAGGCAGCGCCATCGTCGGCTATTCAGTACTTAGTTACACTACAGATACTGCAAGTATGTCGACATGCTCAGTCACCCCCCTCTCACACTCTCTCTCTTTCGCTGAGCGATGGACGCAGAAGAAAGGAAGGGAAAACTAGAACAGGACTGCCCGTTCATACCATGAGCCAATGCAGTCATCGGCGCATCTGAAGCATGCTGCGTGGGCAGGTCTATCCGCACACCTTCAACATACACAGAAATGCGCGAGTACCGGTACCACTCTGGCTGGACCTCGACGGTCGATTCGATTCGACGGATGCGTTTCTCGAGGTGCGGGGGGTTGGCCTTTGGGTTGGTGGGAAAAGGCACCTTGCTTCGCACGTCCGCCTGCGTGACGGCCCATCGGTTCCTCGCATTTGTGTGCCACGTTTCTCCCACCTGCCAGTGTGTAGGCACTGCTGAGGATCTTCGCTGCTGGGCGGCTTCCGGCTCCCGGGGTACAACCCACCAGAGAACGTTTACTAACGGCATGGGACATGCATGCAACACACCACGCCAGCATTCCCTTGTCGGGCAATAGCAACAACATGTTTTCCTTACTCTCTGGCCCCGGCGCCGGCTTTACCCTTCACGGCCTGTAGGGGAGGCGGACGCTTCCTCCGAAAAGGACGGCTGCCCGAGACACCTGCTGTTATACACGTACATTCGATCGCCTCTTCACAACCAGATACCTAGATAGATACCTGCTCTTCTGCAGGCATGGACCATATTAGTGTTATTTGGTTGAAAAGCCCCGTCCCAATGGGGGGAGAAAAGGAAATTATCCCTTCTTTGCAAAAAGAGGGCCGGGAAAAAAGAAGAAGAACAAGAAGAAAGGGAACGAAGAAGAAGAAAGGCCAAGGTAGATCGCATGAAACAAGCCTACTGTGCCATCAAGTTCCGCAAATGGCAGCGATAATTTTACCGCGGCTGGGCATGGCTTTAGGCACTGAGAGCACAATATTAGGCGCCGTCCAGATCGCCGGAGACCACTGCCTTTATTTATTTGTTTGTTTGTATGTAAACTGTGTACGCTTCTGCAAGGTGAATACTGGTTCTGAGGCCATCTCGCTCGAAGTTCGGCTTACCTCTCATCTTCCCCCAGTTCATCGCGATTGAGCTTCCCCACCAATGGAAATGCGGTTGTTTGTTCACCGTCTCCGCATGATTCATCGAGTTCGGACATGTGGCCTTCTTTGTTCGTGCCCTCCCCGATGTCGGGCCCTTGACGCGGGTCGCGGCGAGTCGTGGTAGCCCGCCTCAGATCAAGGTCGCCCCGTGAGAGATTTCGGACGGACAGGCAAACGCCCTGCTCGTTTCGTCCATGTACCCAGCTTACGCTGCATTTCACCGATACAGAGCCGCCCCCTGACCCATGGACCTCGCAAGACAGGATCGCTTGGTCGGCCGAGTCCGTTTTTGTCCATGTGGGATCGTTTGCGTCGGCCGCGTCCACCGTTCGGGATGACTGCCTTACGGATGCCGAGCAGCACATGCAGGCAGCTTCCAGTTTCGTTGTATGCCAGAGATCTATCAAACCTGGCGCAAGAAGCCTCTACCTTTTCAGTTTCATCGACATCGCCTTGCTTTTCAGGAGTAGTCGCTTCCTGCCTAGTCAACACTCTAACAACGCTCCCAAACTTTTCCGGTTTACTCTTCTGGTCAAGGAAGACCTCTGTCGCCTGTCAGTCCCCAATCAGTGTGCTTCTTGCGGGCATCAAGACTACTGTTCCCAGGCACGCGCTATTGAGAATTCATCAGCACCGCGTCCCGTCTGCGGCCGAAACTCACTCGTAATGCTCTCAGTACGCTGTACTTACTATGACCTATTGCGCGTGTTAGGCCATCAAACGCGTGCTCACGTGTTTGTTCTCTGAGCAGCACATTTTCCCGTCGACCAGAGTCCCCGCCACTCCCTCGGCAGCATCTGATTCGGCTCCCTTCAAACAGTTCAGCGACCCGAATGTGCTTGCTTTCAGGCACCGTGGCTCCAAATGAGCCCCTTCGCCAACTGCTGGGTTCGTAAGCGGCCACCCCAGCCCGGGCACGGGCGTATCACCAAAGTTCGGATGGATTATCCAGGTACCAGTACTTGATTTTGAGCTCGACGTCTAACCTTTATGCCTTTTCGCCTCATACGTAGCACAACGCGCTATGCCCAAGCAATCCTCAGACGGCATCTGCATGGTTGCCAGCATGCTCAGAGTTTCCTCTTACAGTCTCGCTCGGGGAGCCCCCATCAGCCACGGACCATTGTTTGCTGACTGGCAACCGTTGGAAAACCGGATCCTGGCAGGAAAACCAGTCTTGCGGTTGAACATCCAGAGACTGGGTGTGCCCGGGAGAAAGGAGCCAAGCACGCCGTCAACGGCTTTTAGCTCTCGCGGCTTTCGGACGATGTCTCACGCGCCGTCCAAAACAGCAACGATGGCCAATCCATAGCGTGATGCTTCACGCTGCTTCCACGCGAGCCAGGCGCGTGGGTCCAACGAGTCCGTTCAGGGGTGGGTGTGTGTGTGTGTGTATGTGTGATGCATCTTGTCCCTGTCCCGACCCGATCAATGCTGCACGACAGGATATGGACACAGCAGCCAGTGTCACTGGGTGTTGTCCCAGACCAACGGGCTTTTGATGGTGGTTGTCTTGACCAATGATCTACACCAGGAAGCGTACATAATATAATGTACAATGCAGCCCCTTGCGGTCCGCACAGAACAGCCGATGACCCCGGCGTCCTGCAGATATGGGTCCGGAGAGGCAGGCCGCGTCCGGCAGTGCCAACACTCTGTGGCGGCGGAAGAGGGGCGTCAGGAACAACGAAACAAATACATCACCGCCTCCGACTCATATACCAAAGGGGGGGGGGGGGGGGGGGGAGGAGTACCTTTGCTGAGTCGGCGAAAGGACCAGTCTGTGAGCATTTCACCTACTGCGAGTAGCGGCTGCAGGTGGCCCTCACATTGACCGAGTCTGGCATGTTTAGGGAAGAAAGAGGCGGCGAGCCAAGCACTGTATCCCCGCGCAGAGTCACTCGGAATCTGCCCACAATGCCTCAAGGCACAGGCGCTTTTGTCGTCAGTGTGCTTTACCTTCCGAATGTCTTCGATTTGCAGCGTCCACTCGGCCCATGGCTCTCCCTCCGATAGAGAGAGAGAGAGAGAGAGACTTGCCAACGGGCCTACTCTTCCGTGATAGGGGCGGGTACTACAAAATGTGCCAATCGGTGGGGGTTACTTGTTCTGCATTGGTTCAAGGCGGGCCCGGTATTCTTCCTTTCTGCTTTGACACCCCTGCGACGAGACCGAGGACCTAATCTTGTTATTTTCCGACCTGTCAACGATGCCGAAGTCATTTGGCTCGACCCATAGCGCGCGCGCGCGCGGAGGCTGGAACGCGACGGTGTGGACCGTCAATGCTGACGAAGCTTGAGGGAAGGCTGTGGAGGGCAGTTTTTGGGCATAGGATACAACGTGTTTGTCCATCTCAATACGCACTAGGCCGCCGCCACAACTAAGATATTGGAGGTGGGGGTGGGATGTCTGAGACACTCAACCTGTGCGACGAAAACCTGTTTGCAGCTTTCGTCTATTGCCTCGTGGCGTCGTGCCCTTCGGCGGCCCGCAGCCAAAAAGTCTGGCTTGCGTTGCACCCACTCCTCCCACCAGCGACGAAGGGGAGTACAAAATGCAGATAGCCTTTGTCTCCGAGCCATTGGTAACCAGGCAAAGAGACGATGCTTCCGAGACATGGGCTGTCTTTGAGGCATCGTGTGCGGCCAGGAGGCCATTCTTCGGACGACATGAGTACGAAGAAATCAAACCCTCACCCCCCCTCCCCTCCAAGAGCCCGCCCGCCGCCTCTCTTCCCAAGAGATGCCTCTGCTCAGTAGCGTGGTTTCAAAAGGCACTCCCAGTACACGAGATCGTGACAAGCCCCCCACTTGCTTTTCTGGACAGTAGAGCGCCACCGTGGGCGGCCAGGAGGCTGGCGGAGGAGATTGCTGTCAGTGACACCAAAATGTGACGATCTCATCGCGATCCGGGCATCGGCCTGTGCGCCGATGTGGCGGCAGCCACAAAGAACAGGATACGGCCCCTATCCAAGGCTCATTCTCGACCATTTTGCTGCTCGCCGTTGGCCCTTGGCCTGAACCTGCGAGGGCAGTCCAGTGATCTTCGTCGGACTAGCTGGATCTTGCCATTGCTGATTCGGAGGACCGTATTCGAGGCCCATGGGGGTTCGCCGGCATTGTCCATCGCGATATAGTTACGTTAGAGGCTACAAGAAGGCGCCCCGGGCATGATCGTGATGGGCACTACCATCGGGAACGTTTGGGTGGGCGCATCCATCCCCGTGGCTTGAGCTGGCTTGCACGGCCCAGGGGGAGAGAAACTGCGGACGAATGTCGGGCTCCCCGTTGCCTCTCATTCCCTCTTTTCGATCATGTTGCGTAACGATGCGCAATCCTCGGGTGTCTTGTTTACTGTTGCACCAGGAAGCACTGCTATGCTCGTGCCACGTTTGCTAGACCCCCACCCCATGATGAGATGAATGGACGCCTGTTCGGCTTTTGAAAGGTGGTGTACCATGGCAACCCAAGGTGATCCCCGCATCTCCCCTTCCCGACCTTTCGAACCCGACCTTCTTTTGAGACCAGTAGATTGATACACCTTTGTCAGTGGACCTAGATCGTGTGTTACGCCCGGGTATGCTGCATACGGGGGCCGGGCCCTCCAGCTTCCTTCGTCCGGGGATCTCTTCGTGGCCGGTCCGTATAGCGAGCGGCATGGCAAAGTGCAGAAGGGATAGCAACAACGACCGGTAGCGGCTGACATGGCCCGGCCTTGCTATTTCTTCTACACCCTGAAAGGTTTCGCGGCTACGAGCGAGGCTGTCTGGCCTGCACTCCACCACTCCTTCGGCAAAGGCTTGAACGAGGTATGGCTACGACCCGAAACGAGCGCTGGCGAGTCCGGGCTTGACCAAATCCGATACGAAGCAAAGTGTTGCTAACAATGGACGTCGATGTAAGGAGGCATACCCGTCCGCGGCTGTCATATTCGGGCGTATCGGGTTGGTAAGGTGTGCGACACGTAGCCAGGTCCGGGGGCCCGAGTGGCCTAGATCCTGTGGAGATAACGGAGAGTAGGCGAGACGGAATCCAGCTGTTCGGTTCAGCGGATAGCCTGTGGCAACCCCATGGCAAGGTCCCTGCTAAACGGCAGCTTTGGGTCGGATGAGGTATGGGGACCATCATATGGTCTCGGTGGCGTGGGCGATCGCGACGTTACCGGCGAGAGGCTTCGTGGCAGGTGGGAGAAAAAGGGGGAGGGTTGGGCTAAAAGTCAGCTGCTGAGGTTCAAGCGCAAGGCCGCAATCAGCCCCATGTCGGATCGCGAGAAAGATTCAGTGGCATCGGGCCGGGGATGGCTCGCCCGGGCGCGGCTGTTGGACTAACTGGTGCGTCGATCATGAATGGGAGGATGGGCATGTGAAAGCGTGCAGGGACGCGTCGTAGGGCGATGGCCTGCCGCAAGCAGAAACTAGCAAATTATGGGGATGTCATCGACGGTAACGGAAAGTAAATTGTGGGTGGGTGTAAGAGCTCGGTAGCAACGCGAGAAAGCGACGAACGATACGGGACGCTGTGGTTTGGTGGGTGGTTTCTGGGAGCCGTCTGCCGTTGGCGGCGAATCACTAAGAGGGCCTCGGGCTCTTCTACATCGCCGGATTCTGATAGCACAGCATGGCCAAATGATTACTTGGACGACACCATGAGTTCATCCCTTTTCCGCAAACAGATAAGCGAGCAGGTGGGTGAGGCGGGGCCGAGACGAACTGCGGGAACGTGGCGACAAAGTGCCGCCAGAGCAGTGGTGGCATCCGCTTATGTTCACACGTGGCATTGCATGCTCGAGGGAAGGGTATCGCGAAGTGGGTTGGGCAGATGCCAGTGTTGCGGAGTTTCGGTCATCGTCGTTGCGGAGTTGTTCATTCATTGCTACGGGGAATCTCTCCCACGGGTAGCGGTGGCCGCCGGGCGGGGCCGCGCATCGTGCGGACTTTTGGGCTTACGCGCGGAGCGGAGTTTGAACCTCCACAACGACATTCCCTCCGGCCCTCTCCGCCCCGCCCCAAATCCCAGCAATCTGACACTGGGAATCAACCTCCGCCCAACGGCTGACTGACCAAGCGTGCTTACGGCTTACGGACATAGCCTACGTAAGCTCAGATCGGGCCTTTCTATCACTCTCGCTCTGAGACCATCGACTTTCGACGTGGGGATCACAAGATTCTTGTGGCCCTTTTCTCAACCTTACACACTCTTCTCACGCATTGTTAATCGGACCCAACTGCGCGTACCGACCTTTCTGTCCTTTGCCCCTTCTCTGATGCTACTGCTTAACAGGGGGGAACAAAGCCTAGTGCCCAGTACAGTCTCCTCCCAGCAACGGCAGGGCAGACCAGAAATGCCAGCTGCCGAGGGCCTGGATATGGTGAGTGACGTAGTGGACGCCGCGGACAAGTCGCGGCAGAAGAGCTGCAACGCCTGCGTACGGAGCAAGAGGCGCTGCGACAAGCGGACCCCACGGTGCACCCGCTGCGCAGAGAAGAACTTCTCGTGCGTGTACCAGAACATGCCGCCTGCCTCCTCCGCCGCCCCCGCCGCTGGGAGTGGTACTGGAGCCGAGGCGTGCATGCCCACCGCCAACAGCAACCCCGGCCTTGCAACCTCCTCGTCCTCTCCCTCCTCTTTACCTGCGAGCTTTGCTGCCACTGGCCAAAACGAACCCCTCGAGGCCATGGACCTTGGAGACGACGATGACTGTATGCCGTCTTTCAACTTCAACACACTCGACGCTCACCATCCTCAGCATCAACACGAACAACAACAGCAGCAACAGCCTGGATCGTCGTCATACATCGACGGCGGACTCCGGACTTTGGTGGTGACAGAGGACATGAGAGATAGCGGCAACAACAGCACGCCGTTGTCGTCGACGCCGTCGCTGAACCTCGGCATAGACGCCACGAACGCATCCTTCGACTTCAACTCCGTCATGGACTTCATAAACGCGGACCCGGTGACGGGCGGCGAGATACAGCTCTGGGAGACGCCGTTGACGCCTGTCGTGCAAAAGACCATTACGCCCGAGCTGAACCGAACGAATGCCTCCATTTGGGAGGAAGAGATGCCGGGCATGTGTGTAAGTGATGGCTTTACTTCTTCTACATTGCCTTGTCGCGCATATCGAATTCGACTTACCCGCGTATCCCGAACTCTGACGTTTCTCTTATCCTTCCGTTTGCACTCTGCCTCTTCCTTCTACTTCTACTCCTTCTTCTCTTCCCACATTCTCCTCGATCTCCTCCGTCACACCAACCTGACAGAAAAGAATGAAAACTCATGGACTGCAGCCAGAGGGCGGCGCGTTTAGACCATGGGAGATTCACGAACCCTCTTCGCGGGTTGGCCACCTCGTCGGCGCTGTTAAGAATATGCACGTCACCTTCGCCCAGACAAAGCAGACTCCTTTCCTCCATCGTCATCTCTACCGCGGCACACGCGAGACCCCACGTCCCCTCTTGGCCGCCTACACCGCGATCTCGGCATACGTGGGGCGCACCGAGGCCAACAAGGACTGGGCTATTCGCGCCCTGTGTGAGGGCACGAACGAGGTCCTCAAGGGGTCTTTGGGCACGGCGTCGCACCTGACGGGGCACGAGAAACTCGCCAGGACGCAGGCACTGTGGCTGCTGCAGACGATTAGGTGCTTCGATGGCGACATATATTTGAGGGCGCAGGCGGAGCAGGACATGGCCGTCCTAGAGGCGTGGGTGAAGGAGCTTGAAGTGATGAGGGACAACTTTGACGAGGTCCACTTTCTGGATGAGGGAGCGGTGAGAGGGAGGGCGCCACGGTCCTGGGAGGTATGGTTGTTTAACGAGTGTGTGAGGAGGATGGTTTTCATGGGACACATGTTCATAAGCCTTTTTGAGATGCTCAAGGCTTCTAATGATCAAGGTACGTCGCCGTTTTTTCTGTCTTGGTTTCATCCTCTCCATGTTCGACGACGGTGACCTGTGGTTTACTGACATCTAGGACAGGCCCGGACACCACGCGCTGGCTGTTGCCGCACCGATGGACCTTCTCGAGGCACCTCTGGGAAGCCGAGTCGTCGCCTGCCTTCTACTCGGCGTGGCGCGAGAAGCCGATGTTCCTGGTCAATAGCTTCTTCTTGCAGCAGGTCGCCAAGATGGCGCGGCCAGCGGATGTGGATGACTTTGCGAGGTTGTTCCTCACCATGTAGGTTTTCTTACCGTGTCTGTTCTCGGCGGCTGCTCGTCGCTCTTCGTAGACGGGTTGCTAACGGTTTGGGATGACAGGCATCTTGGCGTTGAAGAAACGAAGCATTTCATGCTTGAAGTATGAGACGGATACTGATAAAGCGTAATGATAACGAATCACTGGCCTACAATTTTTTTTAGATTTTTCTTTCTTTCTTTCTTTCCCCCCCCCCCCTTTCACAGAATTAGAGACAGGGTTTAGGATGAAGCACCCGGATCGGTTTTCTGTCCAGTGGCTAGGGATCAGTTGAGCCATCAGGCTGGCGCTAAAGCTGGCTTCGACTCAGTCAACCTATCGAGTACTGCCTCTGAGACAAGCAGGTGGCAATAAACCGGCCAGTCTTTGAGAAGCAAAGGGATAAGGGACCTGTGTATGTCCAATACCTGGTATAAAATGTTTCAACGAACGCCGGGAGAGGAGGATGTTGGGCCGTAGGATCTATATCGCGTCCAGCATGCATGGGACGTTTACAGCTTGTCTGGGATTCATATTTAGCGTATGTACTTTGACGATCAGAAATGATCATTCTGAAGGAATCAAGAGGAAATAAAGCGCACGACTTTCGACGGCATACAACCCTTGTCAGATGATCGACACCGCACAGTCGATATACCAGCGTCGATTACTTGGCTGAGTGAGGAATCTATTGTGAATAGCCTCTTCTATCCTGGCGGCGTGTGCAGTTAGGAATCCGACATTCGAATATTGAACATAAAAATCTTTCGTAATTGTCTTCTAGAATGATTGATCGTTGCATGGCACATACATAGCACATGGGTTAGAAGTCAAATCGCATCCCTCTTTTCCCTGGAAGCATTAGTCGCTTGTCGAACGACAATGATGACTCGGGCATCCGTTACTTTCCTTTCGTGCCCGAAGCACAAACCATATCTCCAAGCCTCTAATATCAGTTGGCAAGACCTGTTTGCATCCCTCATGTTCAAGCCCTGCTGCCTCAGGCTTTGCCACAGTGACAATCCCCGCTGGATTAGTTTCCCGTGATATGAAACGATGCCATGCTACCACATGATTTGAAAGCCATCTCATTCACTGATAGCCCGGTCGGCTGCGACCACTCCACGCACCCCTCCGTTCCTGGCGTCAACATGCTTCCTGCAGGACGGTGCTGTTGAGACCTCAAAGAATGCTATCGCATCGCTCGTCATCCAAAAGATGAAGCAGTTCGATGTGAATCATCATTAGCGGTAAGGTGTGAACCACAACAGTGGAGGAAAAAGGCAGCATATTCACCTGTCCATAGAAGAAATGGTGCTTGGTATAAAGGCAAAGAAGGTATAGAGAGATTCGTCTTCTCCTTCATTAAAATAACGAAGCAACCGGAGCGCACCGAAGAAAGATCTTAGCCTATCCCGTCTCATTCGCCGAGCAAAAGCGAGAACATGTCGGACAAGAGAACCCCCATATACTACCACGACCCCACAAACCCTCCATGGCAGGACCCCGGCCGTGGAAAAGGGACCTTGAGCCACGGGGGCCATGGCGGGGAAAAAACACACGGCAGCGGCAGCGGTGGTTTCCGTGGCTACGGAGGGGGCAACGGTGGCGGCGGTGGCGGCCAACAGAACAGTGGCAGCAAAAGTGGGAAGAGTTAGTTACTGGTATTCATTCAATCAGTGCAAAAAGTATAAGGAAGCCAGCCCATAGACTCCTAGGAAAATAAAAGCCATACGTCGACTGTGTAGTTAGTTGTGCTTCACTGTTCTGTATTCGAATATGTTCTTATTGTAAAGAGCATATTGAACCGATGGTCAGGCAACGAGGCCTCCTCCTGGTCACCTAGCCCCTTCTGGTGTGAGAACTCGAGAAAGAGCTCCGACTAGAAGACTCGAGCATGATTACAAAACGGACCAGAGTCAGTCCTTCCCAATATGATCCATAGCCCGATATCAGAGCGTAAAAGATCCCCAAAGCTCTAACATGTACATTGAGAGCCAACATGTATATCAGCAGGCCAGAATGGCGTCGCCAACGCCCAGACTAACTCGTGCTGCCGCCGTCAGCCCCGTGCTTCCGAGGGCGGGCACCGCTTGAACCCAAGAAGGCGGCGGGCCGTCTAGCCTCCCGCGCTTACGGCTGTCTTCCGCGCCGAACCGGGTTCCGCCATCCGCATCGCCGGGTGGTCCTCGTGCGCCGCCGTCGTTTCTCGATCCTTGCCCAGGTTATCCACCGGGCCCGTAAATGATGCATGATTCTCTGCCGCCAGTCAAAAAGCAAGAAAGCAACAGGAGCGCGGAGCCCTGACGTGTTCCGTATACTGTTTCACTGCTCGCGCGCAGCCGACGTGTTCATGTCAGTGCGCCGATATAGGCAGAGCGGCCGACCCAAGGGCTTCCGGCGATTATACGAGGGCGAGAGCGCCCGGGACAATGTTAATCAAAACGTGGAAAACTTTATATTGTCTTTAGCCCCAAGATATTTACTCATGGGCACACGCTCCTGAGGCGTCTAGCTTTATAGACAGTCGACATCGACTCGGGAAGAAAAGCCTCTCTCTGTCCCGCAACCAAAAACTCGATCCAATTTGTACGCCTGAACTCCCGTCTCTGATAGTCCTTTGTATTTGAGATCAAACCATTTTCGGCCCAGTTTGGCCTACTCCGATGCCTTCGAGTGCCCCTCCGGCCCCAAGCTGACCTTTCCGTATTGTGGGAAGAAAAACAGGAGTTGTAAGAAAAGAACAAAGCCCAGCGGCCCCTGTATACAGAAACTCCCTAGAGTCCATGTCTGGTCTATTCGTGGTTCTGTTTTCAGCGCATAAAGCTTGCCCTTTGGGTGCCATTGGCCGAATAACGTGAAGAGATGGGAGGCAACGAATGGAAAAGAAAAAAGAAAAAATCGGACGTGGCCCCTAGAGCTTCATTGTCTATGAATGGACGTGCCGTGGCAATGGTTTCGTTGGGTATACGCGACTGTCTTCGCTTTCTTTGCTATGCTATGCTGGCGCGGTGTAGATTGCCGATATAGAGCAAGAGTGGTGTGCGTTTTCGGCGTCGTAGGTGTTGAGTTAGGTTATGGGTATAGTTGCGGTTTGGCGAGCGTGGCATCGGCCGGGCATGGTTCGGCGGTTGCATTGGATCGCGGCGGAGCCGGGAGGCGGGCGTATATATCCCAGGCACTGGGAACAATATCCGGGTGCGAAGCGACCGAGGCAATCATTGTAATAGGTCCTTGACGTTTTCCTTGACGTTTAACGCCCATTTCAGCCTCGCCAAAGTCGACCTTGTCTCTTCGAGCAGCCTTTCTTGCTCGGTGTCCCTCGCGGCCGCACCCGCTTTAATGTCCTTGAGCAGGAATTCCTGGTGCGCCTTATAAGCCTCGAAATTCTTCTCGATCTCGTCTTTCTGCCGCCGAAGCTCTTTGATGTTGCCGTCCTGCTGGTCGCACAGGTCCCGCAGCGTGGCGATCTTTTCGTCGTCGCGGCGGCGCTCCTCGACGAGCCCGGCAATCTCGTCCCGCAACTTCAGGTGCGCGCGCTTCACCTCGTCGCCCTGGTCCTTCCAGTGAGAACTGATGGCGTTGTAGCGGCCCTCCATGAGAGCGGCGTAGGCATTTGCGTCTTCAACTTGCTTAGTGGTGGTAGCACGCATCTTCTCCATCTCATCGCGCCACGAGCGCTCTCTCTCCTGGGCGTCGGCCGTGCGTTTCTTCTCGAGCTCGACGTTGGCGTTGAGAGTCTCGACCTGACGCTCCTTGCGGCTGAGGAGGGTCTTGGTGACGCTCGCCTCGAGAAGGCGGCTCTCGTAGTCGCTGATGAGGCGCTCCATCTTGTCCTCGACAAGCTTGGCCGCCTGCTTGGCCTCCTCGGCGCGTAACCGCTCAATCTGGATGTCGCGCTTGAGGGACTCGTTGTCGCTGACGAGCTTGTTGATGACCCGTCCCGTCTTGCCTAGCCCCGCCTTGCCGATGGTCGAGTCCCATCCCGAACCCTGGGTGTCGGGCGTCACGCCGACGACGTTCTCGTCGTCGTCTGCAATGGGCGGCGTTTCTTCTCGTACCTTCATGGCGGTGGAGTCACCGCTGTTCCAGTCGTGTTTTAACTTGACGCCGGGCGTCCTAGTTTGGTGATTCGATGACATGCTGGCGGCGCTGACGTTACTGTTTACGGAGCTTGAGAAGGCGGAATTATGAGAGTGGGTGTCGGAGCTTGTGTCGCTCGCGGCTTCGAAGCTGGATACTGTTCGGATGGTCTGGACCATCTTAGGGGTGCCTCCGAGAGACGAGGAAGGGCTGCTCGTCGTCGACTGCTTTCCGTCGAGGCGAGTGTTTACGGTGCTCTTGCGGCCGGTGCGAAGGGCGATTATGGCGGGTGGTGAGAGGGTACGGCTGCTCGAGGTACCACTTGACGAGGGCGCCGTCGCTTGGGAGGAGGCTTTTGCGGGGAGTCGTGTTTTGTCCTGCTTGTTGAGTTTTTGCAGTCGATTAGGCATGTCTCTGAGTCATCTCCTCTGCAGGATGCTCGGCAGGATGCTCGGCAGTATAAAATGTGTTTGGCCTCTCGTCCAGATAGGCTAGTCGGCACGTCGGTAGGTGGTCGTGGCACGGCTAAGGCAGAGTTCGATTGGTGTTTCAGTGATGGTGGTGGCGGCGGCGGCGGTGGTGGGAGCGGCAAAGGAGAACTGGAGGGGGCGCGTTCGTCTTCGGAATCGGGGGATGCTTGTATCTTCCCC
The DNA here is from genome assembly GCF_030913465.1 of Colletotrichum navitas. Lineage (NCBI taxonomy): Eukaryota > Fungi > Ascomycota > Sordariomycetes > Glomerellales > Glomerellaceae > Colletotrichum > Colletotrichum navitas. The sequence continues at coordinate 22,384 of NW_026850653.1, forward strand.
GGCGTAATCAGATGCGGCTGGCTCGTCTGAGCCTGAGGCGGGATGCGGCTTGGGTGGATTTTTGGGGAAAGCGTGAGGAAGAGGGGGTTGGAATGTGCGGATGTCCCGGTCCAGGTGTAGCGTAAGGTCGGAGATTCCGGCACGCAATGCAACAAAAAGGGTCGGGAATCCGGAATCCCTCTGCAGTCCTTCTCCCTCTGGGTATTCGTAGGTAAGGTACGCAAAGGGGAAGTAAGTGGAGAGAGAGAAACCACTGGGTCCGGTCAATGCGAAAGTACAGGGTCGTGCCGAACTACGTCAGTCTTCTTATTCTCCATCTAACGCGAGGTGGGAGAATAAAGGAGGGTTGAGCGACGAAGGGGAAGGCCTAGCTACATAAACCAGGAAAGGCGGCCGAGACAAGCATAACGTAGTAGTAGATCAGAACGCGCTCTAGTGTTTGTCTGGGGCCGGTCAAAGTGGTCGTTTTTTTTCCTTTCGCCTGCGGCTCACCCACCCCAGGTTTTTCCCTCTCTCTCATTTGCTGTGGACTGACTGATTGCATGGGACGGACTGTTCTCAGTTAGATGTCTGGTTCAGCCGGAATTCGGTTGCTTTCCCATGTCTGGTCTGCGCACAGCCCAGCCCCACAGGTACAGGGGCAAGGCAGCATCAACATCAACATCAACACCAATACCAACACCATTGAGACCCTTCTGCAAAGCAAACAAAACGCAGTGCCGCATCAAGGCCGCATCGGGACACACGCACACCATCCCTTTGTGAATGCTACAGTGGGCAAATAGCGGCACGGTGGGACGGGGGTTGCTGCAGACAGAGCAGCAACCTTGGCTGACCACTCCACGCTGTTCCCCAGCAACGAAGATCGCTGCTGCATCCCCCATCTCCCTCCCGGTGCTGTGCCATAACACCACCCTGCATAAGACAGACGCGTTGGGCGAGGCGTAGGTAGCAAGGCAATGAACGGGGAAAGGGACGCGGAAGTAGGTAAGCTGACATTTTCGCGAAACGAATGCGCATAATGTCGAATTTCCTCTCTGTTTGAAGTGCATATACCCGCCCCGCCCCTCTTTCTTCGAGATAAGTATAGCGCCCCAAACTATTAATGTGTTGTTGCATAATCAAAGCAAATCGCAGAATAGAAAGTTATACAAATCATCATCAACTCAGCCTCTCCTCCCGTCCCATCTAATTCGTCCCAAGTGCCAAACCCTTCTCACTACCCGCGACCCCCTGGCGCAGATCCAATCTCAAGGTCTGTCCCCCTTTCACGTCACGATCCTGGGCCCCCTTTATCTCACCACTATGTACACGTATAACCCGGCAAGCGGGGCCATCACGTCAATGACAACCCAGCTGAACAACCACAATATACCGTAAGGTATAACCGAGAGTTTTGCACTGATTAGTATCTGGCGAAGGAGCCTGTGCCTTAGAATAAATCTCGTCCTGGTAGCTCAAAGGATTGTCCCAACCATCCACACAGTGACGTGAGGGTTGCCACAAAGGGGTTTTACAGCAACAGACCCGCATATACATCTATGCCCCTCTTCCATTCTGAAAACCCCCCAGGCGTGCTACAACAAACTGAAATGAAAAGGGAACATGAGGAAAAAAGGAAGGAAAGAAGGAAAGAAAAAGAACGGAAAGGAAAGGGAAAAAAAAGAAGAAAAAAAGAAAAAGAAATTAAAGAAAAAAAGCAAGGCGAAAAGAAAACACCTAAAAAAAACCGTCTATTCTCGGAACCCCATGTCAAAGGCCACCCCATTGCATCGCCGCTCATCTGTCAGAAAAGGGGAGAGTTGGGGGGTGGGGGAGGGGGTGTGTGTTGGGGAGTTGAGAACATCTCTAGGCTTTCGGTCTGCATCAATCTACGCCACCTGGAGACCCGAACCAGGATGTCCTCGAGCACCTTCAAGAGTTCGTAGAGCTCAGGGCAGCTTTGCCCTGGCCTAGATTTGTACAATTCCATCCCCAACCAGCCCGGAACACGTCCCCTATGGTCCATCACCGGGTCCCTTCCCGCCCGCCGCATAAACCTGCCAACGCTTTGTATGTCCCCCAGTTGGATATCCGTCAACGTCCAGTATCCTCGGCGCCCAGACCAAAACGAGCCCCGGGACACGGTGCACATCCCGCTCCGGCAAGGCCCGTGACATACCGCGCCAAGACTCCAGCTAAGGAGAAGAAGAAAATCAAAGAACAAAACAGCACTCACCCAGGCAAGAAGCCGGAGCATCGAGGCCACCACCGAAGACACCGACACAAAACGCCAGACCACCTCTCCACCAAAACCCCGTTTATGTATTGGATCTGAGCATACCCAACCGTTGCCGCGTTGCAACAATGGTTGACGGAAAAAAAAGAAAAAAAAAAGGAAAGAGAACAAGACATCAACGATGGCATAGGAGGAGACCCAAAAAAAAAAGGGTTTGCGTACATTTGAAACGCCGCCGCTTTCCCTAAACTTCATTTTACTGACTTTTGTTTGCCAGGCCTGTTTCCCAACCAGGCCGTCGCACCCCTAAGTTGTATGTATACATGCCGGTCCATCCTTTACACTTCCCACGGTCTGAACGGGGAGGCCTATGCCATCCCGAGGCTTCTGCGATCCACTTTGTTCTTTCCTCCCAGTTCGCCTTCTTCCGTGTTCTGCCTGGATGCTGTCTGTCGATGCTTGTGGTTGTCTCATCATTCCAACTCCAGTTTGTTAGGGTATGCTAGTCGGACTCCGTGACCATCAAAACTCTGCGGACCCCGTCGCCTCCAAAGGGAGATGCTGTGGCGTGGTCCTCCCATCCCATGTGTTAATGATACTTTTCTCGGTAACCAAATATGCGACACTGCGAGAATGCGTTGTGCTCGTCCGTGTTACGTTGTCCAGTGGCCGCATACCGGCGACCTGCGCAACGGCCTCAATCACGTTGAGATTGCCGTCGCGTTGTTCGCCGCGGGGTTACCTACGCCCTCCGCTGCTGCTTTGGCCGATTCCAACCATGCCGGTCGGAATTTGACCAAGTACTTGGCCGCCAGAGGTCGCGCGTCCTCGTCTACAACGATCAGTTAGCATGAGGTCATAAAACACTCAGGCGACGAGAAACCTACATTCTGTCCAGATGTCCTGAACCGTGTCCAAAGCAAGCTCCTTGGCCGGCGGTCTCATCATGACCAGATACAGCAGACTCGTCAGAGCCAGCGGCACCACCAGGGGATCGCGACACATGAGCTTGACGCGCGAGAGGATGGCAGGACTAAGCTCAGGGACCTCGCCTAAGAACCGGGTGAGGACCTTATCCTGGGCATTGAGGTATTGCGAGAAGCCGTCGATCAGCTTGAGCGCCCATTTTTCGTAGTGAAGGGGGCGGTTTCCCTCTTGCTTCTTCTGCAGCTGATCGTTGTACCACTCTTCGTGTAACCAGGTAATAGCGACATCAATACGCCGTCTAAAGTCCTCGAGTACGTAGGTATACAGTGAGTCTCTTATGCTGTTGCCGAGAGACGGCCCTGACACAGAACCGCTGGCCTCATCCTTAGGGCTAAACTCTTCCAAGCCGGCCGACGAGCGGCTAGCCAGACGTGTGATGACGGCAATCCAGGATTCCCGATCGTTAGTACTAGCCGCTAACCGGTTGACACCGGACTTGGACTTCTTGCCAGGCTCTTCCAGAGTTTTCACAAACTGGAACAACGACATTACGGAGCCTTGACCCGCGCTTAGCGCCAGTTCTGGCGTAAGTGCAGGGGGGGGCGGCAACTTAAATGTTCTCAGACCAAGATCGGTATCGTCTGGTCTGTTCAAGGAATCGCCATCAAGCTTGTTGAGAATCTGCTCATTGTCCTCAGCGGCAGCGAAATCGGGCTCGTAATCGTCATCCTCGTCGACGCCTAGAGGAGCAGTCTCGGGGTTGATTTGTGGTGGGGGCTGTGCGGCCAACGTGTTGAGCCGTCCCCGAATGCCCTGCAAAACGTCAGAGTAAACTCTTGCCAATGTCATTCAGAGACCTACCTCGATGGCTTTCGCGAGAAGTTGCGCGTCTGTTCGGATGAGGGTGTTGATGCTGATTCTTGCAGCCATGGCTGTCGGGAGTGTGCCCACGTCGAAGGCCTTCAGTCCTTCGCTCCCAGTGAGAGTAAAGACATCGCCTAAGCTGTGAGGACCTGGAGGTAAAGGTGTGACTTGGATCTGCGGCGTCGTTGCCATCTGAGGCGCAACCCGCTGGCGCTTGGCATCCATCCCCGCGTGCTGCTGGGCTTCAAAGGCGCGCTTGCGTCCGGACTCGTCGAAGATTTCGTGTCTCATGCGCATCATTCTCTCCACATGCTGCTGAATCCGAGGCCCCATTGGGTTGTGAGGGTCGCTGCGTTACGAGGTTAGCAGGTGAGGTGGGATTCATGGAGAAGCTCTGGGTTGTACCGTTTGGACAAATGAATCAAGAGCATACGAGTAGTCTTCTCCATGGACTTGACTATCACGCGGGTTCTAGGGGTCATGGGCGAGTTCACAAGCTTCATGGGGTTGAAGTTGAGTACGGCATTCAGGATCCTGTTGGCCGTACCCGGCCGACTGCGGATCAAGATGGACAGGCAGTTCAAAGTAGCATCAACGAGAAGAACATCACTGTCACCAGAGTGCTGTGGTTAGCTGTGATCAAACAGGCCCTCCATCGCAGTCCTTACCTGCTGTTCTCCTGCAGCACGCTCAGCATCCTGTCCAACAATCCAGCTCCTTCGGCGTCGAGAGTCCTAGCATCCAACGTCTGATGGTTTGGTGGAATCTTGTCTAGTGAGATGTCCAGGGAGTCACCACGCTGTGCAAGATGTCAGTAAGCCCCCCAAAAGGAAAACGTCCAAAGCTCGGCCTACTCTTGGTTCGTTGGGGTTAGCCGCCGATTGCGCGAGGACGACTCGTTGCGCAAACTTGATGCAGCATATCCGCACCGTTGACCCGGCTTCATCCCATATCTGAAGAATGCGCGTCTTTATCGCGACCATTCGTTCCCATGTGAGGGTGTCGTACGAGTTGTTAATGCTATCAATCTAGTCAGCCTCCCGGCCTACGCGGCCAGAGCTCTCGATCGGAAGCAGGGCATGCACACGTACATCCACCGCACCGCAAAGGGATAGATGCTGGCGGCCGTCTGAATAGCGCTGCGCAGGACGTGAGGGTCCTCGTTCGGGGTCTCGACCATGGTTTGCAGTGTGTCCAGCACGAAGAGCTGCATCGTCTCCTTTTCGCTCCCGGGCAGCGCCGGCGTCGAGAAGGCCTCGGCCAGGAAGTCGGCGCCCCATCTTCGAAGTTCGACACGCGCCGTAGGCCCGACGATGGGAAGGATGCTCTTGACAACGGTCGGGTAATACTTGACGTCGCCTAAGACGAGCTTCCTTGCATCATTGAGCTGGCGAATCTGGTCGCTCACGGATGCCTGCGGGGACGGAGCCGCCATGATCGCGGGCGAGCTCGAGGCACAAAGACGCTAAGAGTATGGGTGTGTCTGCAGAGAGAGGAACAATATGTCAAAGTTGGCTTGTGTGCGGCCGTTGCAGTTGGACGTTGGCAAGGCGAAAGGGGGAAACTGGGGATCACGAGGGTGAGAGCTGTCGCGACTTGTCGAAATATGGAGAGCTCAGGCTTTTCCAGATCACCATCCTCCAGCGCGCAGAAAACAATCAAGTCGCAATCGGGTAGGGTCGTACGATTCGTCGGCGTGAATGATGGGGAGAAATCGAAAGGACGATGGGGCGACTCTAGGCTGATTGATGGCTGCTACCTGTCGTTGCAATGGCCTCGTTTTCCCAGCTCTAGGAGTTTGACGAGTTTCCTGCCGTGTACTTTGCAAGGAGGCAGCAAGCAAGTAACCTGGCCGATGTCGAAAGACTGCGTGACGGGCTCCAGCGACGCGGGTAAACTACCTATGACGGGGCGTGTCGACCACCACTGCTGGCTGTTTTCGGTTAGCGCACCGGCAGCCCTAGAGCCTCAGCTGTTTGTGCTTGGCCGCCGCTCTAAGAAGAGAAGTTGCCTTTATATACCACCCAGAGGAAAATGGCAGGAGTAGGGAAGCAAAGGAGATGGTTATTCTTGTGGTATAAGAACCATGGATTTATCTCATGAGACAGAAGAGAAGTCGCTTGCATATGTACCTAGATAGGTAAGTAGGTGGTAGGTAGGGGAACAATGGAATTGAGGATTTTAGAGCCTGTTGCTGCAGTGCATCTACTACGAGCACAGCAGGTCAGAAAGGTACTGCGCAGTTTGCGACCACCACCACACAAAGATGACCCGGCTAGACCCTTGCCAAAGCTTATCGAGCCAATCCTACGTCACTATCGATTTTGCCGTACTTTTCCCGTCTTATCGATAATGAATCGGCGTGAAGGGAATGGCTCGGCCTGAGTTTCCTCTGATTCGATCCCCGGGCCTTTGCGACAGGCTGAGCATTGAATATTCAAGCTCTTAAAACTCCACGGCGCAACACCACGAACTGCCCCCAAGGGCCCAAATCGAAGAACCCCTCCTCCGCCCCTAATCCTTTCCCACAGGACAGCCGCCCAAATATCGTCCTTTCGCGGGGCTCCTCAGCATCGAGTCGCAATGGCCATGTACGCCACCCCGTTCCCTCCCGTCTGCGCCGGATGAGTGGTCTGACAAGTAGAGAATTACAGCCCCCAAAAGTCATCGTACTACGACCGGAACCTCCGCCAGGGTCCCGCACTGATTCGAGCCCGCAAGCCTTACCTCGTAAAGAATCTCGCTGTCGGTGCTGGGCTCTGGTGCTTTGTCGGTGCAGTGTGTACGTGATCAACCACCCCACATGCTCACCCGATGCGATGCTCGAAAAATTATGTTGGACTGACCAGCATACCCACAGACTGGTACACGATCAAGGCGGTCGGCCAGGACGAATTCGAAGACGTCAAGGTCCCCGATGCCCCGAGGCAACAGGCCAAGTCTAACTAGACAGGAGGAGTCGAGAGGATGAAAGCAGTCGTGTGAACAACCCATCGCAGGAGAGAGCTCCCAACAACACAAATGCTGGAATAACTGGGCGTGCGAATGGGCATTTGCATTGTGTAATATATACCAGCGAGTACCAACTTGCTTCCTACGCCGTTTACATCAATGTAAAATACCAAATCCTCAATCAACAACTCTGTACATGTCTCATTACAGGATTGGACCTGACCATCCCAATGCAGAAGTAGCTTCCTACACCACTCCAAACCCCAGCTTTTGATAAATCAAGGACCCATCTCGACTCCACGCGAGCCCAGAAAGCAAAGTCCGTCGTGGTGTCACGTCTGTACGCCAGTATAGATAGCTAGTAATAAGGAGAAGAAAAAAAAGGGGGTGGGGGATCGCCCTAGCCGTCGTGGGGTATCATAACAGTATACTAAGCCTCGAAAACGCCGCTGGCCGTCTGGTGATGCCGCCCTAACTTGCCATCGCCGACACCGGTTCCTGTTTAGGAGCCGTGTCCTTCGCAGCTTTCGACGTGCGGCTCCCCGCGCGCTTCATTTGAGCGCTCTGGGTCAGAACATTGGCTGTTCGCACCATCTCGGGAGACGCTGAAGTGAACCGATTCATTTGTGGCGACGCATGCGCGGCGGCATGGCCATTTGTGATGATTGGCATTGGATGAGCGTGAGACGGGCCTGCTCCTGTTTTACTTGCTTGCGTTGCTTGGGGTTTTGCGCCAACAGCAGGTACTACTGGCCCCGTGGTGATCTTATGCGCAATGTGGTTCGGGTTGGCCCAAGGAGTGTCTTTGATGAACTGCTCACCAGCAGGTCCAAGATTTCCCCCGAAGGCAACCGCCTGATAATCCTCAATTGGCTGCATGATTGATCGCTGACGTGGCTTTGAATTGCGCTGTGCACGGTCAACGACTGTCTAAATGCAAGAGTCCGGCTAGCGACTAACCTTCATGGCCTCCAGATCATCTTCAATCTCCGACCCATTTGCGCCTCGCATGGGCGGCACTGCCGGGAAACCCTCGTGTTTGGCAAGCCCAGCCAGAAAGGAAACTTCCGAATTGTACGCGACAGCGTTCCTCGTGCGCTGCGTAGGGTTGGTAGGAAACAGAAGTCCGTAGTCCGGAACACTGTGTGCGCTGCGTCTGGCATTCTGCGTCTCGTACCATTCCTTGTTGAGGTGTTCGAGCATCTTTGAGCGTGATTCTCGAGCTCCCTGGTAAAACTGATTCCATATCTGAGCCCGACGCGCCACAGCCAGTCGCTCCAAGGCTTCGACCGATAGCTCATACTCTTTTTCAATGTTGCGGAGCTTCTTTTCTAGCCGTTCGTCCAAACATTGCTTCATGTTTAGATATTCAGGGTGGCTCGGCGGCTCGGCTTGCAGGGACTGTTCTTCTTGTTCGAGGCGCTCTAGTCGATCCTTGTATAATCTGTGTAATATTCATCAGCATGTGTTCTGTGGCATATGCTTAGTGTAGAAGACGTACCGTTCACGGAAGACCACAAACTTCTCCTCGAGATCAGTCCACTCCTCGACTGCTGCACGCTTTCTTTCCACTGTCGCAATGGTGTCAGTTAAGCAATAAAGTGTCAATTGAGATGCTTCTTACTCTCTTCATCATTCTTTGACGCTTCCGCATCCTCCTCGCCTTCTTGCTCAGCATGGTCGTCAGCGTGAGGTCCCGAGTCTTCGTCATTGCGACCGTCATCCCGACCGTCACCATCGAGACCCTCGTGCTCGTTGGTCTCTGGGGCGTGACCCTTCCGCCTGCTACCGTTGCGGGTAATCTTTTTCGTTATTTGTAAATCCTTGACCGGGCTGTGGCCGTCTCGCAAGGGACCACGCTTGATAGGCGGCAGCTCTGGAGCATTGTCGTCGGTCGCAGAGTGGTCGTCAGTGTGGGAAGCTATGGAGGGGACCTCGTCCTCTTGCATCTCCACGTCATTCTTGTGCTGGTCCTGCTCGTGGGGCACAACCGACCCAGTGCGCTTCCTGGCGGGCTGGCCTGGTTCAGACGACTCCGCGACCGGCGATCGCTTTCTCTTTTTCGTATCAATATTCTCAGTATCATCCTCGGTAGATGGGAGCGTGGTGGATTTCTTGGGCTTGCTTGGTGAGGCTTCGTCGGCGTGGCTTGAGATCATCGACACGTCGTCGCGGTCGGAAAGACTCTCGTCGTCGCCATCGTCAGTGGCGTCGACGGAAAATGTTTTTTGGAGCTTGCTTGGTGTGCGATCGAAGACCTGCCCGTCGTTGAACTGATTGACAACCACGTCCTTGTGGCGCTGGTTCTGCGGAGTGTCGAAAAGACGCTCAGTCTCCGCCTCAGTGTCGTTCGCCTCGGACAGGTTGCTGTCGGAGTCGAGCGCTTCGTCGGGGTCTTCCTGAGGACGGTCCAGCTGCATGCCGTCTAGCGAGTCACCCTCGCCGTCCTTGTCTTCGACATCGCTCAGAGGGCTAGAGATGTTGCTGTCGTGATCAAGCGTCGCCTGCCCCGGAGAGAGGGCAGGCGGCGCTGACGCCGTGGCTGCCATTTAGGGAGAAAAGGTTGAAGCTGTTCAGTGGAAGTTCAAATTGGGTGGTCTGGAGTAGATGTGTGTCGTGAAGAGGTGCAATTCGGGTAGACTACTTTTCGTGGTAACGGAGATGGGCCGCGGAGGGACGAGCAGCAGCGACAGCGTCAGGTCGAGGAAGCGGGCTGGGTGCTGAGGGGAGGAAAGCAGACGTCTCGCAAATTGAAGTGACAAAAGAGGGTTGTCGAGAGCAGCATCAACGCGTGTGATTGTCTGGTCCCAAAAAGCAGACGTGGGTGAGCGCAGGTAGTGTGGTGTTGTGGTGGGTTTTCGGAGGAGGAAGAGAAGCGTTAGTGACCTGCCGCTCCGTGGAGAGAGATGCGCTCACCTGCTCTGCTCCCTCTCTGCCGCCTACACCTCCCCCCCCCCCCCAGCCCGGTGCGGAACCAGGATCGGTCGGCAGAAAGTATTCGCTCTGACAGCGAAAGCGGTGAGAGCTGGCACAACAGTGGGCACGGGGCACTTATTGACGGCAAATAGCGGTCTTCTGAAGTTTTGCACCAATTGACGGTTGTTCCGCCTCTTATCGGTGCCGCCTTAACCCTCCGAGATTTCTTATCGGTTTGCGCGCAGAGATAGCTTGATATTTTTTCTTGATGCGGGAGCGTATTGGGGAATCGGTGCATCTACAGGAGGCCCATCGCAATACATTTTGATCGAATAATTCGAAGGGAAACTGTCGCAGCAATGGCGAAGAGGTATGTACATTGTGCGATTAAGAAATCTCATATATTAATATTTGTCGTTAAAGCGCAAAACTGGCCGCGTCGGGCAAGGCCATCGACCCCACCCTTGATGCCCTCTTCGCATCCAGTGTAAGTCCTTCAGTACAAATTGAGCAATGAGAGCAGGGAAATTCTAATATGAATAGGCTGGACCTGTGAAAACTCCCGAGAAGACGAGATACGCGGAACTGTCGGCACCAAAGGCAAAGGCTGACCCCGAAACCGCCGACTCCGACGAGGACCTTCCAGACGCCGACGAGGAAGACGATGAAGAGCTGTCCGAGCTTGGCAGCGAGGATGACGTTGACCTTGACGATATTGCTGAGGATGAAACTTCACCCGAAGCAGACGAGGACGCCGAGGACGTGTCAGACGCTGATGAAGAAGAGGAAGTCTCAGTGGTAGCCCCGAAGACAAAGAAAGAACGGAAGCGCAAGCGGGAGGAGGACGATATTGAGGGCAAGTATCTGAGCAAGCTCGCGGAGGCAGAGGAGAAGGAGAAGCCTGCCGAGAAGCGCACCAAAAAGGAGACCAAGGCCGAAGAGGATAGCGAGGAGGCGACCTCGGACACATCGTCCGAAGGCAAGGATTCTGACGAGGAGACACCCCTTGTCCACGAGTCCCTTGCCGCCGACGCAAAGGCCAAGGACAGTGAAATAGAAAAGGCGAACCGCACCGTCTTCCTCTCCAACGTCGCCGCCGACGCCATTGACAACAAGTCGGCTAAGCGCACCCTCGAGGCCCACCTCTCTAGCGTTCTCGACAGGGACGCGACCCCGCCACAAAAGATCGAGTCGATCCGCTTCCGCTCCGTCGCCTTCTCCGGTGGCGGCCTTCCCAAACGCGCGGCTTACATCACAAAGTCCCTTATGAAGGAGACGACAAAGTCGGCCAACGCCTATGTCGTCTTCTCTACGCCCGCCGCCGCGCGCAAGGTCTGCGCCGAGCTCAACGGCACCGTCGTCCTCGACCGCCATCTGCGTGTTGACAGCGTCGCCCACCCAGCGCCTACGGACCACCGCCGCTGCGTCTTCGTCGGCAACCTGGGCTTTATTGACGACGAGACCATCGTCTCTACCAACGACGAGGGCGAGACGGTCCAGAAGAAGCGCACAAAGGTCCCCGCCGATGTTGAGGAGGGGCTCTGGAGGACGTTTGGCAAGCACGCTGGCAAGGTCGAGAACGTGCGCGTCGTACGCGATCCCAAGACGAGAGTGGGCAAAGGTTTCGCCTACGTTCAGTTCTACGTAAGCATATACATGCCTCTGTGATGCTTCTTTTCGTACACGGCAAAACTGACAGAAAGCAGGATGGAATCCACGTGGAAGCTGCCCTCCTCCTGGACGGCAAGAAATTCCCCCCTATGCTCCCCCGCATCTTGCGCGTAACCCGCGCCAAGGCCCCTCATAAGACGGCCCTCGCCATGGAGCGAAGCAACAAGGCCAGGGCTGCCCAATCAGGCGGGCCGGGCGCTCCCGGTAACACGAAGTACCGGGCCAAGATCACCCCCGAGCAGCAGTCCAAGGCCGGCCGCGCGGCGCGCCTGTTGGGCCGCTCCGGCGCCAACCGCGAGCGCCTCGGCAACAGAAACGACAGGGAAAAGCCGCGCGCCCCGGGCAACGGCTCCGGCGTCGTCCCCAAGGACCAGATGAAGGCGCCCGAGGACTTTGTCTTCGAGGGCCGACGCGCCAGCGCCAAGGACGGCAGACCCAAAGACCTCAAGTTCAACAAGCGGAGCAAACCCAAGGGCGCCGGTGGCGGTGGCGTCAAAAAGTCGAAGCCTACCGGCCGCGGCGCCAAGAGAGCGTCGGAGTGGAAGAAGAAGCAGGGTGGATCGAAGTAGACAGGGATGTGTATAAGGCAGGGAGACGTCTCGCATGTACAAATTTCTTGGCATACCAGAAGTGAGCATAGATAAGCGTCGGGAAAAGGAGTCCAAAATTAATCGTCATTTCAAAACAAATGCCTGTTCCTGGTTTTCGACAGCATTTACACCAGTCAAGTCACAAAATAGTGGCGCGTTGCTCGAGACCGTTAACATAACGCCTCGCCGTGCTGTTCAAATATCTGGAAAAGTAGGTAGGTGCATTTACAAGTGACTGCATTGATTCCCCCGCGGCTTCCGACAGGCAAGTTAGTGTGGCTAACACATATACACTTATGTGGAAGAAGAAATTGACTTGGGTCTCATCTATTATCAACTCGAGCTTCACCCAGTAATATCCATTCATGGCTATAGGGGAATCCAGTGCCTTTCCGCGCGTCCATCTTCGTTCAGCGAGAACGACAACAGAGAAATCTACCGAACCGAGCCTCCAACGACCGCCAAAGAAACAAGCTTTTTCATGAAATTCGTTCAAAAGGCTGCCAACAGGTTCGTGATTTGTTCGTCGCGGCGGCCGGCTTACCGCAACACGAAAAATACAGGCAAGTCGCCGAAGCCGGCTTAGTACTCGGCGTCGTCCTCATCGGCCTCGAACGAGTCGGCAGCAACCTCCTCGTAGTCCTTCTCGAGCGCAGCAAGGTCCTCACGGGCTTCGCTGAACTCACCCTCCTCCATACCCTCGCCAACGTACCAGTGGACGAAGGCGCGCTTGCTGTACATGAGATCGAACTTGTGGTCCAGTCTCGACCAGGCCTCGGCGATAGCAGTGGTGTTGGAAAGCATGGAGACGGAGCGGTCGACGGAGGCAAGACCACCGTCGCCGGCGGCGGCGGGGACAGCCATGGGCTTCTGGTAGTTGATGCCGAGCTTGAAGCCAGTGGGGCACCACTCGACAAGGTTGAAGGAGGACTTGGCCTTGAGGGCGGCAATGGCAGCATTGCAGTCGCGAGGGACGACGTCTCCGCGGTAGAGGAGGGCGACAGCCATGTACTTGCCGTTGCGGGGGTCGCAGACGACCATCTGGTTGTTGGGCTCGAAGCCTGCAGTTGGTTAGTCTCTTGGCGCCTGCAAGCGGGAGAGGGCGTGACATACACTGGAAGGTAAGCTCCTGAACCTTGAAGCTCTCGTGGGAGCTCTTGTTGGCGGAGATGACAGGAGCATAGCTGATCAGAGGGTAGTGGATACGGGGGTAAGGGACCAAGTTGGTCTGGAACTCGTTCAGATCGACGTTGAGGGCACCGTCGAAGCGGAGGGACGAGGTGATGGAGCTGACAACCTGGGCGATCAGGCGGTTCAGGTGCTCGTAACCGGGACGGGGGATGTCGAGGTTGCGACGGCAGATGTCGTAGACAGCCTCGTTGTCAACGAGGAAGGTGCAGTCCGAGTTCTCGATGGTGCTGTGGGTGGAGAGGACGGCGTTGTAGGGCTCGACAACGGCGGTCGAGACACGGGGGGCGGGGTAGACGGCGAACTCGAGCTTCGACTTTTTGCCGTACTCGGTGGAGAGACGCTCGAGCAGGAGGGCACCGAAGCCGGAGCCGGTACCACCACCGAAGGAGTGGAAGATCAGGAAGCCCTGGAGAGAGTGGCAGTTGTCTATAATAGTGGTTGGTCAGTCTAGGCGCGGCCCGAGGGGTAAGTGGGCGGCAAGTGGAGACAAACCAGCGACACGGCGAACGCGGTCAATGACATTGTCAACCATCTCCTTGCCGATGGTGTAGTGGCCGCGAGCGTAGTTGTTGGCAGCATCCTCTTTGCCGCTGATCAACAGCTCGGGGTGGAAGAGCTGGCGGTAGCCTCCAGTTCGGATCTCGTCAATGGGAGAGGGGTCGAGGTCGACGAAGAGGGAGCGAGGAACGTATTTGCCATTGCTAGTCTCGGTAAAGAACGTCTCGTAAGAACCGCCATCGACGATATCCTTGGCGTTGGGATCAGGACGACCATCGGAGCCGAGGCCATGCTCGAGGAGGTAACTGTGCGTTGAATTGGGCCGTCAGCTTCATCGGCTTTCGCATCTCCCTTCTCGGCAATAAGAAGGAATGGGATGAACATGGACGTACAGCTCCCAAGCAGAGTTACCCAGCTGGGTACCGGCCTGACCGAGATGAAGGTGAAGAATCTGGAGGCATTACTGTCAGTACTAGAGCAGCGCACCGAGGTAAGAGTAGGAAGGAACAGCTAGCTCGGTTGCCAGGGGTCGCTTCAGCAGGCGCAGCAGTCGCACTGAGAAATGGCCAGTCGACGACGATGCCTCTGGCGCTGCGACAATTGAGGGTCGGGAGAGAGCAGGAATAGCACAAAGCGGTGTTCGGCTTACCTCGCCCTTCATTGTGTATTGTGACTCGACGGATGTTGGAGAATGCTGCGACACAAGATGGGATGGAGAAGGGGAATATTTTCACGCGCGCAGCGCAGAGTTGAGGTTCGGAAGAGCTAGGGGGGAGGAACGGTGTTGGTGATGGTTTTCAGACGTTTGGAGGGTCTCTTGTTGTGGGCAAGGCGGGGCACAGTCACCAAGGCCCACCAGTGAGTGGCACAATAGGCTTAGGGGGTAAAGGGTGTTCCCTCCCCCCTCTTCTTTACTGGGCCTAGCGCCTGTCTGCCACTTTGATGGTGTTGGGGGTCTCCAGCACCAAAAGTGATGGCGGAAGGGTGCTGTCAGCCAATTAGGCCTTGGTGACACTCTCACCGCCACATGGTCCAAGCGTTATTCCTTCTGGTCTATTGGGCTAAGTTCAGGGGTGCATGAAGATACCCGCTTACTGCCACCTGCCATCAACAGTTTCTTGCTCTCCGGCAAGTGCGAGTTGTAAACACACCAGGCAATTGGTGGCACTTTCTAGGTACCTGCGGCCTTGATTGACCCTGAACATCGAGGCAGAAAGAGTAATAGACTGAGAACCATCAGTTTTCCTATTTGCGCTACCTTCACCGCTCATAGTCAAAGTGAACTGCCTGTAACTTATGTGAGATCTACAATAAAAGCTACCTCTAGTCTGTGCGGCAAATCCAGGGTCCAATGCATTGACTTTCAGCAACAAAAGGGCTGGCTGGGTATTTGATACATCTCTCTTCATCCATACCCATTGTACCTCAGTTGAAGGTGCCGCAAGCAAAAACCATTAGCAGCTTAAACCAGACTCTGTCCCGCTCTGCAGTTGTCTACACAGTCTGGCTTCAACAGCTTGTGACTACCTAAAGCTATTGCCAAGTACCTTTCTTTTTCTTTCCATTTTCTTGACTTTACTCCTTCGCATAAGTTTCGGGAGCATGCAATCACATGTTGTCTTCCAGTTGTTTTTAAACATGCACACAGGTCTGGCTATATCATATCCAGACAGATGCTCTCAGTCTCAGGGTGGAGACATACATGCCCATGCCACATCCCAGCAGCATGGACTAATTTATATACGACGCGATCCCGGTGATATAGAACTAATGAGAGTCGCGAGTTGGTCCTTTCCCGTTCTATAGCCTGCTCTCAACTTCAACGCCGGCATCTGGGGAGAGATCAAACACCCCATCGCATACAATCCGCTTCCGCCCTTGATACGTCAGCAGAGAGCTTGGAACTCATAATCGTTCGTCCGACGGTGGGTTCGAGGCTTTTCAGGACCTTGAAAACGTAAAGGATCTCCAATATAGCCGCCGTGAAATGATCTGAATAGTATCAACTGCTTGAGTCTGACATTTTAGACAGACTGTTTTCGCTTGTTGTAAATGCTCAACAATGTCAATTTAGCGAGAGATTTGCATCGCTCCCCGCGTAAAGCTCGGGGTGGTAAAACGCCCTAAGTCCATCCCTACCCGCACAATATCACGGAACACAGGACCTTGACGTTACATATCCTAAAACTTTTACCAAGCCGGTCTCGATGTTCTGATTTCATTCTGGATAATTGTCCATTAGAGTCGTGCCTAACAATTTAGCCTTTATCTCCGAAGACTCTTATTCGGGGCTTGAAGAAATAACTGGTCAGCGACGACACCCTTTCCATAAACAAACACCCGAAAATACCCATATTGAACTACTATCCATCAAGAAAGAAGAAAAGGAGAAAAGGTACAGATGTTTCTGGACTCTGCCCATTAGCCGTTGTTCTTCACGAATCTCCGGCCTAAATTATTGCTGTTCTTGCTCACTTCAGGCATAAAACCTTTGAACTGCTTCAATGTGAAGCGAAACGGAAAGATGCATACTGAGAAGAAGTGCCAAGTTAAAATGTGCCGGTGAATCATAGTAGTGAGAAAGCGCAGCACTTCTTGACAAGTCTTGTAACAGTGACGGAAGTAACCTGGGCCAACGCCTCTGACCTCAGAGCTGATAAGGCTGCATAAAATTGAGGAGGCCCTTCATCGGTACATCTTTCCCTGTATGGCGTTGTCCCTGTGTGGTACTGACAAAGGGACGGGGATTTTATACCAAGGATGTCAGAGAGCAGATCTAGCAGATATCTCGGGTTATCTTGGTACAAGGCGTAAACAGCTTTGCCTGCATCCGGAACAAGAATTTCCTGATCAGTGTCCAGGATTCGTGCGTCGCGTAAATTCTGTGGGCGACTAGAGCAAGGACTCGTGACACTGGGCTGGCCGTTTCAACAGTAATCAAATCTAATCCAAAGAGACCAAGCCCCTAACGGAACGTTATGCGGACTCGGGGTGGTCTGTCGACACGAGATTGACTGATATCGTACTTGATCATGTATTAAAATACGAAAACGGCGTGTGGCAGTCCCTTTCAACATCTGGAAACTGACACGGATGTCTTTGGTCCGTTGCAGGAATAGGGCACAACTGGCCTGCCGTAGCCCTCCTTTAGGCTTTCAGACTCATTCAGACGTTGGAATGTTTACACTCGCACACCTTCATGGAACATAAATGGAATGAGACCAGCGATTCAATACATCTTTGTCCCTACGCCACCCAGATTGAACATGATAGTAGATAAGGCCTATGCACTGTCTTTGGGGGTTCCAATCGGTAATCATTACCAGAGGCGATCCTGTGCAGAACATGACACTCGTACAATCAAGACATCCACTTCAATCTGGGTGTAAATTTGATTCAACTATCAGATATGCCAAGCCTCAGGGGTAGTTCGAGTAAGAACCTAGGCGTATGATTTCCAAAATAAGATCGGATCTGCGATCACATAGTTATCATGTGGCTCCAAGATTTTGGAACATCAAGAAGAAAATATCTATCATCTCGCTTTGTTTATAGCCCTCTTGACAACAAGCCTTGGGTCGGGATACCAAATATCGGTGGCCGAGTGGCTCATGTGTACTGTTGGTATGAGGTTATGCAACATCGACACGTGCGTAAGCACACTAACGACTATCATCAATAAGTCATCAGGTCTTATGTTTCTACGAAAGTAGTAGCCTCACACTCTAGTACCTAGCTCTGGCCCAATCTTGCAAAACTACTACGGTTCATGTCACCGGAATCAAGTCAAGAATTTCTCTCGCACCGAGTCCATAAACTTTTATTATGCCCAGGCAAACAGCTATGCAGGTTACTATTTATACTGCAGACCGTATTAAATGAGAATGAGTCTCTCAATGAAACCATACTGTTCTGCATGGGACAAGGGAAGCCTGACAATAGTAAAAGGGCGATAGCTCCCGTCGGCGGGGTTAGCACCATTATTGAAAGGGCAGTTGCACCTCGTGGGGTGCATCAAGATCGCCAGCAGGAACTTCATTCAGTACTCACATTCATTCCGCAAAACAGATTCAAGAGTGCATTTTATTAGGACAAAAGGATGATCGAATCCATGTCAATGCCAAGTTACCATGGGTTATTGGCTAGTAGCCGTACATATATCGAGTGGGCGTATTACCGCGTAACTTAAAGAGCTATGAAGGAATAAATGCTTTAGTTGATAGATGCACACCTTATCATTTTGTGTACGGTCCATGGTAGTGTTCGGTCAAGCGAGCATCGCGTCCAGCTGTCAACTTCCGTATGGCTTGCGGCTAACGTTTTTGGATCGGGGACAAAAAGAGTCACAAACCCCGAGTCGGCATTTTTCCCATTGCATAAGACGCAATACATTGCTTACCGTGAGCAGTATTTCTTATCCTACGTTGTGTGTTTCGCCCGAAAGTGTAGTTGACATGGACGCAACTATGCCACGAAGCCGAGCGAGGCAAAAGACAGTCAAAGTGCACGAGGCCCTCACTGCTTCGGAACGGACCAGTCATCATGCGGGCAAATCGATCCATCTCATCGTCTTTGCGAGGCCTCGTTGAGGAGCGGCGTTCTCAAGAATCTCACTATTTTTGTTGGCGGATGAACGGCAGCAAACTGTGGGCGTAGGCTCAGGTTGACGAGAAAGAGCAGATTTCAAAGAGTAGGTAGTTGACAGTTAGATAGCAATGTCCTGCTTTGGTCCTAATAGAGACGCCATTAAGTCATGGTCATAAGTACACACACCCACTCACCCACCACCCAGTAAACCAAGAAAGAGGGTGTCGCCCAAGATCTTCGGGTTCGTCCAAGACCCGCAAAGGCCCACGGGACACGAGCAATTGTACTACCAGGGACGAGGAAATAGAATTTGAGGCGCCGCGCCGCCAATGACTGACTTTGTCACCTTCCCTCGCCCACCCGGGAACGGACGTCGTTCCCACCGAGGAATCTTCCAGAAAGAGCCTCAAGCTGCAGCCCTCGTCTAGAAGGCTTCCCCCGAACCCATACGACTGGGAAAAACGTGGGCTGCTTGTCGCACTGAGTCTGGGTACGGCCTCATGGCAGTCTGATACGGGTCGCCCTTCGGCGGAGACACGATAAGGTTCTGACAGAGCGGCGGGCAACAGACCCCCTCCGTGCTTCTTTCATGCTGCACGCATCGTATAGGCTGCAGCACGGCTCCGCTTGTGCAGGGGGGAAACGTCGGAGAGATCTCCCTCCCCACACTAGCAAAGACCAAGCGCTGTACCTAAATCACTTGCAGCTGCGCTCATAGACCGCGCGCCGTTGTTAGTTTTGGATCGCACCAGACGAAAGTCTACAGGCCAGGTGTGCATAGGTGGTAACTTCGCGTGGATACTTTCTATGTATATCTGATGCTGTCTGCCAGTCTCGTTCAGGGCGGAGCGATCGCGGGCACTGGGAAACTCCTCAATGCTCTCTCTCTCTCTGAATGCTCGTGTCACCACGCAAGCGGGTACACGATTCGCTTGGTAATACGAATAGGACATGTCTGGGGAGTTGGTGAAGCTGTCCGGGTGAGTATATGCCGCTACATACACTACCTACCTACATACATAGCTTAAGCAGGACGATTGCCCCCTTCACCGCTTGTGATTTCGGTTTTGAAATGGAGGATGAACCCGAAGCTTAAAATGGCATTTGGCGCAAGGACTGGTGAAGCGGAAAGACTTTGCGCAAATCCCGGTTTAGCGCATTGATCTATTCAAGTCCAGCTGTGACACGCGTGTCGTGTAGCTCATGCTCGTCATGACAATGGCACTGTATAAAAAGTGACACGACCCCTCCCCCTCCTGGACGTTGCATCATTGAAAACAAGCTTCTTCCTTAGCCGCAACTCTCTCTCTATCTCTCTCTCTGTGTCTTGTTTTTCTTTATTCCCTTTCTTACTGTTAGCAGCATCAGATCGCGCATACTCCTAGCTGATTATCGACCTTGGGCACCGTCAACAAGCAAGGTCGTACCGGACGATATTTACCAACATGGTGCTGGAATCATGGACCGCCAGGGTCGCTCTCGGCCTGGTGGCAATTCTGCTGGTGTATCTCTGGAAGATCAACCACGCCATGTCGACCATTTACCCTGAGGCTCAACGGATTTCGCCGTACCGATGGACACCAGAGCTGGTCAAGCGAACCTTTGAGCGAATAGAGAAGCAGCCCATCGACTGGACGCCGCATCTGCCGCCTAAGCTGGACAGACGTTACATCGTCGTCGGTGGTTCTGGTATGAGTATCTGTTTTCTCACGGTCGCGTAGAGCACACCCCACTGACCCACGATGCCACCTAGGTTTGGTCGGAGGGCAGATCGTCATCCAGCTCATCGCGCGTGGTCACCCACCAGAAGCCATTCGTGTCATTGACTTCCGCAAGCCCGGGCGCGACGACATGAGCGAGGGCCCGGTGTCCATGATCGATTTCGCGCAGGCCGATATTTCATCAGAGTCTGCGACCTCCGCAGCATTCGCCAAGCCATGGGCCGAGTCCGTCACCCATCTTCCGTTGACAGTGTTCCATACCGCCGCAGTCATCCGCCCGTCTGAGCGCAGCCCATTGGTCTACGAGCGCTGCTCCCGCGTCAACACCGACGGGACCGCACACGTTGTTGCTGCTGCCAAAACCGCTGGTGCCGAAGTTCTGGTCTTCACTTCATCCTGCAGCGTGGCCCTGAGAGCCGTCAACTTTTTCAACGCCCTCTGGAAGAAGTGGCCGACAAACTTTTTCCAGATACTGGACGAGACCGACTTTTATAAGCCGCTGCGAGCGCACGAAGAGTTCTTTGGCAACTATTCGAAATCCAAAGCCGAGGCGGAGCGCCTCGTCTGCAGCGCGAACACTATACCACAGGACCCTTTGCAGCCAGGCGGCTTCCGCACCGGGTCCATTAGACCGGGCAATGCCATCTACGGGCACAAAGACGACTACCTCGTCGGCGCAACGTTGCGCATGGCCAGCTTCCCGACCTTCACTGGGCCTTTCATGCAGAACTGGGTGCATGGGGCCAACGTGGCGCTGGCGAATCTTCAGTATGAGGCGGCCCTTCTCGGGCCGCACGCTCATAAAGTAGCCGCTCGGCCGTTCTCGGTCACGGATGCGGGCCCGCCTCCGATCTTCAAGGATTTCTACACACTCGTAGAGTCTCTCAGCGTAACGCGCTTCCATGTGCAGTATCCGCCACCGCTTCTCCTGCTACTGGTAGCACACTGCATAGAAGCTTATTGCCTGACGCTTTGGCGGGTACCGATGTTGCAGAAAGTGTTCCCAGAACCTCAAATGCCGTTGTGTATGCTGCAACCAGCGAGTATAGCTGGGTCCATCAACGCCATAATCAACGATTCCGACGCGCGTAAACGGGTAGAAGATGGAGGCTTGGGATATCAGGCCAAGTGTACGACCATGGAAGGGTTGAGCATGCAGCTGGCGGCATGGAACCGATGGGTGAGGAGCGGAGGCGAGAAAGTGAGGAGCGAGAAGGGCGTAGTGAAAGACGTGCTCGAAGTAGGAGCAGAGCCTGTTGCGAGAAGAGCCTAGATTCGGAAGGGTCCACACCTCACAAGAGAAGAGTGTTTAGTAGCCGGTTAGATGGCTACTGGATGTGGTTGGAGTGTGTTGCATATCGAAGCACGCCAGACAACTGGCGATAAGAGCCATTGAGCTGTCATGCTGTTGCTGGTCTCGGACATTTAGAGCAGAATGCATTGTAGAGCAAACCTCGGTTCGTCAAACCGTTTCTATCGTTAAGCTCAAAGGATCCCCAAATCCGCGGAACATCAGAGGCAAGAGGTTTACGTCAAGTATCCGTATGCGATATCTGATTGAGGGAACCTGATACGATGTCTAGGCACGGACACGGAGACGCGGAACCTGGATCCTCGTCGGGTCTCCACCGGCCGGCGTGCCAAGTTAGTGTACCTAGTGGCGTTGGGGGCGGCTACACGGCATCTTGTAGATCCTTTCTTGTCCCATGATGGGATTCTCCAAAATCCCATTCCTGAACGAGCTTCCGCCTTTCGAGGAGAAAATCGTTACGCTTTGAGAGGGGCGGGAAAAATGAAAAATAATACAAAAAAGGCATCGCTTCGGTTCACCGACTTTCTGAAGAATTGAAGAAAACAATTGGCGGGGGGAAGGGGGGCCCGGCAATGATAAAGACGGACGTAGCTGAAAAAGCTCATCGAGCCCAGCCCCTTAACAAGCAACAGACGCAGTGGTACTCCGTAAGTGTGGTCGGAATCCCTAATGGCGGGGCTTTATTGGCGGTGCAGAAAGCAGAGTTCGTATCAGCATGTTGGTGTTATATATTCTAGGCCAGTTCTGGGTGCAGCATGTCAAAAGGCTGCAGTTGTATGCACATGCATGGCTCGGGGTGGTTGGCGATGGAGGAGGGTGTGATGCGACGAATGCAGCTGGAGGTGTGTGTGGCTACGGATGGACGGATACGATGTCGGCTCAGCAGCTCAGGAGCGACTTGGCAAACTGCTGGCAACCGTCAAATGTCCAACGTTGGATTGCCAGGGGATGAGAATGGATGTGGAACCTAAGAACTTGGATAAGAAAAGCCAGAAGCTATTGTCGTGACAGACCAGAATTAATTGGAAGTCGACAGACAACAAAGTCTCACTCGGCGTTCTCCAGCGATCAGCCCCTCACCCTATGCCCCCCCGGCTGCTGATGACGATCACCAAAAAGCTGGGCGTGCAATTGACCATGTTGATTGGACAGCAAGCTTGCAGCTAGTTCGGCGCCCAAGACGCTGGGGAGCTCACCCGTTGGTTGCCACAGCCAGGTTATGCTAGGTATGTACGAATAGGTCAGGTCGTGTTCGCACTACGTACGGATACTTGCGGTGGGCGTGAGTGAGCCGGCCCCAACTCTTCGGGACGAGGAGGCGCCCGCCACTCTGCAGGGTGGCCTCTTTGCACTACAATGGTTCATTGGCGGCGTCCAATGGCGTTGAGGCGCGAAGGTCCGCTCGTGCCAGGCTTACTCCACGACGAGGCAGATACTATGTAGATGAGTGGATGATATTTTCAAGGGTAGCAGGACAGGATATTGAGTTAAGGCCGAGTTTGACCGAAAGCTGTCATCCATTCGGCGGCCTACTATGTAATATAAGCGGTAGGTACTCTGTACCGTGCGGTGGTCGAATGCTAGGAGCTATCTGGTATCTGCGTTGGGGACAGACGGGTTGAAAGCAAGGGGGTCTCGCAAACAGAAACAGGCCATGGGACAAGACCGCGGCAGGGAGCCAGTGAGCATGGCCGCATTTCGGAGACGCCAAGAAGAGGACTGAGTGATATGATGTGAGAAGGGGGCAGGATAAATCGTGTTCGTTTCGGAAGATGAGACATCGTGAGGGAGGCTAATGGCACCATGCCGAGTATCCGTAATCAGAGGAGATGTCGGTTGTCGTCGTTGTTATTTTTGTTGCTGTTGCTGTTATTGATGGTGCTGATCACCGCTCGACCTGACCGACCAGGCAGTCCGGAGATAAGGCGGGAAGCGCAAATCATCCATGCAAAGATAGTGTGTAAACTGCGGAGAAAATCCATCGAGTGACTAGTAGGTAGTCGCCGCGTCAAGTCACTAAAACCCGAGAGAATGCGAAGACGACGGGAGCAGAGAGCGAGAGGAGAGGGAGGTGAAGGCAAGTGGAACGGCCGCAGGGGGCATAATGGATTGCGCCTGATTGATTGGTAAGAGATAGTCATGTATCCATAAAACATGCGGGTACAAAGCATCTTGGCTTGATCCACACAGGTATAATGTGAAGTCACTATAATGTGAAGTCTCCACGGACCACGGCAGCAGCTGCATATCTGTGGCTGGTGTTCCTGGCGGACTAGTCCCGATGGGGGATGGCTTCTTCGCCGGTAAGCCGAAGAGAGTGGGGGATGGAAGGAAATGCGGAAGGTGGAGCTGTGTTGGGTAGCGGTAGCCCGAGATGAAAAGCTCGGGGCTGCAAGAGCGAAGGACGCGGAACCTACCCAACGCCAGCAAGCCTTTTCTCTCTCTTTTCATTCTTTTCCGTCAGGTATGAGGCCGGAGCCGCGAGGAATGTGACTGCCATGTCTCCGTAATGGCACCTGGAGCTGCGACAACGCCTGTTCGATGGACAGACAGAGACGAATACTACAGCTAAGAGGGCCTGGTTAAAGCCATTATCACATGTTGCCCGTCGCCATAGGGATGACAAGAAGGAGGAAGAACAGGGGCGAGGGGAGAAAACATCCATCCAGCTTGGCATGATCAAACTCGGCAGCAGTGCCGTTGGCGTACGACTCCCGGGCCATGTCTGGAGTAGTGCTGGAAGAAGGTGAAAAAGAAGCGACGACGCGAATGAGGCCATCACGAGGAACACAGGAAAGTTTCAGTATCCAAAGTTTGAAGCGACCGGGGCCAGGTATTGTGGTGAACAGGGCAGCCCATGCCTGCTCACCCACAGGCGTCCACCACAAATGTACAATGTACTTGCGTGTACTCCGTACCCCTCAGCAATCGGCGTTTGACGACGGTGATTACGCCGCAAAATCACGATCGAAACCTAGCCCCGTCAACCTCACGAGCTGGCCGTGTTTTGGCCTTTTCTCACGACAGCCATGTCGAGGAGAAGAGTTGGACATTTCACGTCCAGTGCCCGAACCAGCGTTCCCAGGTTACTTCGTGTGAGGCTATTGGGTACGTACAGCCCCGGTCGGTCGGTCGTCAACCCATCCCTGCAGATAACAGAAAATCGTGGGCCGTCTGCGTGGACTAGGTAGCTGGCGACTCCGATTCGGTGTCGAGTCGCGATGTGAGGAACATCAACAACACTCCGAAGAAATTGTCAACGGAGAAAGACGCTATGGGCGCGCTAGGAGGGGTGGGTACCTTCCTTCCTGGTCGTTTCCCTTCTTCACCTCCCCCAACTAGGTATGACCCGACGTGTGGATCCCAGCCACACGTACACAGTTTGTGTGTGGGAAGGAGCCTGCAACTAACTTAGAGAGCACACACACACACACACGGAAGGGCGGCATCGTGTGTGAGGGAAGGAGGAAAAACATTGCGGTCCGCCGGCCGGACAGGTGCCGCAATCAAACCATGCCTTGCCTGTCTTTCTGGTTTATGATGTTTGCAAAAGGAAAGGTGCGGTTTCTCTTGTTCCACCAGCCACCCTTGTAATTGTCTGTCTTCCAGCACCTCCGACTCCGTACCTCCCTCCTCACACTCCCCCCTCCCCCCATTGCGCTTACCGCATTCGAGGCAAGCGCGGCCCGAAGCTAGTGTAGACGTGGGAACCATACCTACCTATCTGCCTCTTACCGTTGTTGCATGCTTGCCTCATAATAAAACCACATCGTTGCCCGCGTCGCCCGTCTGCTGTGATCGTTCTTTTCTTCTTTTCCTCTTTTCCCGCCCGCCGTCCGTCCAACATCACCACGAAGCAGATCAGACACAACATCCTCAAATTGTCGTCTACGATACCTTGGAACTCAGTATAGCTTGCTTGGTCGTTAGACATCTTCACTGTCTTCTTTCGTCGATCCAAACGACGCGACACCAAAACCACACATTCTACTATCTCTGCGCAGCATAACAACCCGCCAACATGCGTACTTCTTTCGCCGTTCTGGCCCTCTCGGCTGCCTCTGCTGTCTCTGCCCAGCGCAAGGTCTTCACTGCCGCCGACATCAACGTCGGCGCTCTCAGTATCAACGAGAAAGGTGAGCCAAGTCGAACTGCAACGCTTTTGCCGGCGCCACCGTCCTTGCCCTACGTTAGAGTCCCGGATTATGAAGCTGACTTTCATCCCCAGCTCAATGGTGTATCGCCCAGCGCAACACTTGCCTGTCCCTCTGCAATGATAGTACCAATAACAACACCTGTGACGCGGTAAGTCGCTTTGTCTTTCTCCAACATCAGCTAGCCAACTACCTTGTTCTCCGTCCTCTACATGCTCTATCTCTCGTTGTCCCTCCCCAAATCTCATCTCCCTGCAAGAATGTTCCAGTACTGTAGCTGTGCTAACTCCCCATTGTCAGCCCACCCTCCAGTACTCTTGCCTGTGCTCCTCCAACGGCTCCGCCCCCGGTCTCGAGTACTACCAACAGAGTTTGCCCAGCTACATCTGCGTCCAGGCAAACAATGATTGCATCCTCGCCAACGTTGGCAACAAGAACGGCCAGGATAACTGCACCACGTCCATCAAGTCTCAGTGTGGCAACCTCACCGTTCAGGCTAACCAGGCATCTGGTTCCGCCTCGGCCACGTCTGCGGCCACCCAAGCTCCCAGTGCAACTGGCGGCTCCAATGCTGGCGGCACTGCGGCCCCCAGCACTTCCACCTCGTCCGCGTGGGCCGTCCCGACTGCCAACCCTGCCCGCTACGGCAACGCTGCTGCCGTTGCTGCCATTGGTCTCTTTGCTTACATGCTCTGAACGTCTACGATCCCAAACATGCGGCTACCCAAAATTGTAATTGGTTCATGCGGTGACAAGCGTAGCCACCGCAGATTTGAGGGATGGCCTTTCACTTCTCTGTATTCACCTTCCCCCTACTACCCGATCCCGCGTGCCTACCGCGCGGCTCTAATTATTTGACGAGGAACACGTGGAATCACGCAATGGAGACGATGGATATTCCCAACCGTTGGTATCTTGAAGTTGGAGGAGTCAGTGCGTTATAGGGCATGGGGTGATGCCACCCAGTGTTTTTTTCCCTTTTCTTTCCGCTCTGCATTTTGCGTTTTAGGCATGATTGAGGACAGTCAAGACGACGTCAAAAGAAATGAATTGATTCCCCCCAACCTTTGCCCATATCTGCTTTGAGTCTCGGATCTGAGTGTCGGTATGGTTTGGCCAACAATGAGCTGAGACAGCCTCTGGTGCCTTATCCTCAATGTACATTGTGCGCTCTGTCGCTGGTGGCTCACTAACAATCGTCTTTATCACCACAACCATCAAAGAACTTCAAAGGACGGTTGTACTAGTGCCATTGTCTCGTGCTGCTACTGTTCTTCAAGAGACATCACTTGAGGACAACGCTCATTGTCTTTCTAATGGCGTAGAATACTTTGACCGCAACAGTCGTGATAGTACATATTCTGCCTCTTCCCATCATGGACAAGATGTTAATTCGACATTTCTGACACATATTCCAGCAACAAACAGTAATATATCGCATCACTGACCCGTCGCAACCATTCGACTCTACACCAACCAAGACAACCAGCTTTGTTATCAAGAAAACTCCGAATAAGCTATGGATGGCCTCAAGAAATCCACCACGCCCCCACGGGTTTCCTTCGGTGTGGAACTCGAATTCTTCGTCGCCTTCATCCTAGAAGGAGAACGCGACCCTGATGCAGACATCAAGGACCAGTTGCAGCCGCTAATTACCGTTCCACTCGACTGGGAACGAACCGCAGAACAGAGCCCTAAAAGTGGCGTTTCAGGTAGGATTCATAAGCCGAAAACGGCACACGTGTATGGCCAGATCGAACGTGCTCTAGCCGATGCGGGTCTACCCGTGATGGGCGACAGGGAACAGTACGGTAAGCTCGGTTCCGCCCAAGCCATCCACGGCGAACAGGCCATGTCATCATTCCGGCTCGTGGAGGACGTCTCTCTCAAAGCAGACCACGTCGACGGGTACCGTTGGGAACGGGTCGAGTTGATCTCCCCGGCCATGTATGACATGGAGCTGTCCTACGACATGCTCCGGGTCGCGGTAAGTACAGTCACAACCAATTTCCGGTGCCGCGTGAACCCCAGCTGCGGCTTTCATGTCCATGTGGGCGCAGGACCGACGCAAAGGATCGATGCGAGGACGTTGCGGCAGTTTGCTGCATTGTTGTGGGCGGCTGATCCTGTCATCAGCAGACTCCATCCCCCTTGGCGTTCCGCCACCACATACAGTCAATCTGCTCGAGTGAACGAAATCACTGATCTCGGCAAATGCCATAACTCGGCCAGCGTCATGCTTGATGGGATCCAGAGAGGTATCAATCCCCAACACCAGGACGGGAAGAACCCGTCAGGATTCAAGATGACAAAGTTTCTCGGGAGAGACCGCCGGCTTGGTGAGTCGGTTGAAGTAGATATGAGCCCAGAGGTGATATCTCTCGAGATCGAACTGGACCAAGAGGATGACATGGCGCTCCTTGAAACAGAGCCATGGCAGCACCAGCAGGACGTACCGGTGGCAGAAGGAACCAGGCCGAACGAGGGTGACGCAAGCGAAGAATTCGGATTCCCTCCGTTCACTTACGAAGCCCCGGGTCCGATGCCGAGGAATTACCGCAACCCTAGAACCGACATATACGCCCCTCCCCGGCCTCGCCCTCCACCCATCCCCCGCCGCTACGGCCGTTTTCCGGGGACGATGCGAAAGGACATCCGCGAGGACCCAAATTTCCTCGACGGGTATCTCATGAGCTCCGGAGGCAACGTCGAAGTCCACGGTCGCAGGGTCCCGCCGCTCCGATCGGATGTGATGTCCGGCGTCCGAGACCTCTTGGGTGCCGACTTGACAGTCGCCCAGGTCGGAGAGCTTATGAGAAACAAGTTGTTCCCCAAAAACATCAACTACAAGTTCGACGCGTACAGCCTCCGCAGTGTCAACGCCCAGGACCCGAAGCGGAAGGCCGACCCACGCGAGTGGACCACCGACTGGTCCGACCCCAAGAGTAACACAATCGAATTCCGCGAGGCGGCAGGGTCGCTCGACATGGAGTGGATCGCGACGTGGGCGCGGATCTGCTGCCGACTGCTCGAGTGGAGCCGGGACGCGGCACCGGCAGAGTTCCTGTGCGTAATCCGCCTGCTGGCGTGGGCCCAGGAGGAAGAGGGCGCGCAGTACGACATCATCGACTTTCTCATCGACCTGGGGCTCTTGAAGGAGGCGCGGTTCTGCGAGGAGAGGCTGGAGAAGGGCGAGGCCGCGTGGTGGGAGTGTCTGAACCTGGGCAGGCCCGAAGGTTCCAGCGAGGCCTGGCAGTCATTGCCTGAGATGGGGGAGGACTTTAACCTTCCTTGGTATGGAGACGCTGGCCATGGACGGATCGCCGAACCCCGGGGAGTTGCCGGTCATGGGACGGCCGTTGGAGATGTGTGGGGTGGAAACGAGGGCGAGTACCAGTTCGGCGAGTCGGAGGATGACGACGAGGACGAGGAGCTGCAGCCGCCTTACGACATGAAAAAGCTGCAGGAGCCTGTCGAGCTTGATTCGCAGGGGCCTGTTGAGCTGGATGCCCAGAGCCTCCCGCGTGAGGGCATTACTCTCGATGGGGCTGTTGCGAGCGGCGACGGCGACAGCCGCGCGGAGCAAGGTGAGTCGGCGGTGGTGACAGCGGCGGCGAGGACCTATCCGAGTACGAGCGGGAAGCGTTTCACAATTTATTGATTGTATGTTGTGACTGATTTCTGACGATAGCATTCGTCGGAGATGGGGATGCGGATTCGAATTCGGAGTTGGAGCCGGGGTACTCTTGGGTCGGAAAGGCGTTTTCTGAAAAGGAGGCTGTGACGGACGAAGACGGGTTCGAGATTGTGGATGACGAGGAATGAGTTTGGCGTTTGGTGCAGCTGACGAAGGATGACTGGTCTAGATGGCATAGTTAATATTCAAGATTATATTTTGATGCTGTTTCCACTATAGAGAATGATTGTTTCTGATATTGCATTTGCCATTTGGTCAATTACGCTGGGTGCAAATATGGCGGCCATTGTTTGACCAAAGCCCGCGTAGCCACTTGAGCTCTCGACTCCCGTCTATCGTCCAGAACATTGCCAACACAGACAGAGTGACCCCTCAGCGCAACACTAGCAAGGAGTTGACTGTTCATCACGACCCGGAGGAGCCAGGAGTGCAGAAAGCTATAGGAGGAGCACGATCACTCTATTCCATGGCAACGTGCTGTACGGGAAAGCAACAGGCAGTGTCAGAGTGCTATCGCGTTCCCACTGGAAGAGGGCGAGGACTGGTCTCGGCACGTTTGCTTTGGATGATCGTCGTCTCAGGGGCCAGATATCGGGAACCCACGCGCTGGTGTAGACTCCACAGAAACAGGTTGCGTAACATGTTTGTCTCTTTTCCGGAGCAACAGAGAGCTCAGGACCTATCGTGGATCGCCAGGGGCGCTCGCGAAGCCAGCAGGACTCGAGCTGTGAGCAAGACGACTAGATCCCTTGACCTGAACAAACCAGCCGAGCGTGGCTTTCCGTGGCCCGGACCTTCCACAATGCTCACCAATGTTCGAGGCCTCGAAAACTGGCGGCCAAGCTTCAATGCATTGTTCACTGCCTCAGGCTGGGCCAGGGTTGTTATTGTTGTTGATGCCCGCTGAACAAAGAGACAGATCGGGCTGTAAGCCGCTGTCGAAGATGGCTTGGGGCTCTATTAAAGGCTGGTGCCATGCGTTAGACATGTAACTCAGAATCAGTCTCTATCGGGCTTAAATACTCCGGACTACAAGACAAAACCACGGCAAAATCCCAGCATACTACTTTAGATCGCATAGCATCTCACCCCATCATGGACTCCAACGCAGCACTCCCGTCGGACCTCAACATACTCGATCGCCTGGCTCTTCTTCCCATCGAACTCCAGTGCGAGGTTCTCTTCGATTTTCTAACGGAAAGTAGCCCCTGCGCCATGTCACTCTTCGTCCCGGACTGGGACGTTTGCACACACGCGGCGGACCCCGTCAACGACATTTACGACCTGCAGCGGATCGACGTCTACACCAGGGGCGCAGGTATCATGCGAGGTAAGTTCGAGGCCCGAGTGAGGCATGACGACAGCTCTGGCGGCCACGTGGTTTTCCCGTTGGCGAAGCAGACGACGCCTAACGGCTGTGGCGCGCTGATGAGCGAGCTCGGACGGAGGTTCCCGGACGCGATGAGGAGGGCTGTGCGAGACCTCGAGCGGCACGGGCTACACTGCTTCGAGCAGCTCTGGCCGAGGGGCCCGGACGACGAGATAGGTAAGTGCATGGCGGGCGGAGCGTTGGTGTTCCGCGAGCAGCGCGGCGGGACGACTGGCGGTCCGGACGCCGGATCGACCACGGCAAGCGCCGCGGTGCCTCCTCTCCGCCATTTGATGTTCAACGGCTTCCCCAGGGACCCTTGGCGCGACCTGCGCCTGCGGCGCAACGCGCTCACCAGATCCCGGCTCGAGATGAGGCTCCTCGTCGAGCGGGGTCCGGATCTTCTCGCCGTCACATGGGGCGCCATGACGCAGCTCGAGTCTCTCTACCTCGACCTGCGAGCCTACGGGCGGGGGCAAGTAGGCGAAGACAGCGTCCGCCTCGGCGCGAGGGCGATGGCGTGCCTGCGGCTTGGGTCTCTCGTCATCGCCGGACTGCGGAGTGGCGAGCGGTACGCGAGGCCGGCGGGCTGGCAGCTATGCGACTGGGAGACGGACGAGGCGGAGGCCGGGGGCGGCGGGGTGAACTGGGTCAAGGTGTTTTGCGGGGCCGTCAGGGAGGGCGGAAGATTAGTGTTTGTTGATCGGCGGATGTTGGATATCAGCTGGGAGGGGTGGAAGATGAGGGCGGAGAAGGAGGGGCTGCTGTCGCGCGAAGCCGAGGAGGCGGTAGTGATCGGGGAGTCGGAGAATGCGGCGTATATGAGGCACGTAGAGAGGGTGTTGACGTAGAACGTAGACAGACCAAGACGTCTTATCTTTTTTCTCTCCTCCCGTCAAAGACTCTCTGCCAGACTTCGTTCGTGGCTGTCTGCGGGTCCGGAATCTCTGACCAGGGCAAGATGCCGCCGACCGAGCGCGCACGCCAGGCGACCAGAATAGGAGACAAAAACAACTAACTATATTTCCTATCTCTAAAGAGCTAAACTCTTTTGCCCCTACGTTCTTCCTTCCCCGCGCTGCCGCGCTCCTTGCCGACGGAAGCGCTCGCGCTGTTGCATGTTAAGGTTGCTTGACAACCATATGTCTGTCGGTCTGACGATCTTGCCCAAGGCCGACAGGGTGAAATCGATGTGTACTTCGCACGAGGCGTCTTGCCCCTGTATAAGCGCTTCCCCCTGCCACGTCAATGGGAAGTTGTCGCGGCATTGCCTGGTTGTGGGCAGAGCTACTGTGACAGTTGGCCTCGCGACACCGTTGCCTCCAACAAAGCTGCGACTCTTTTGCCATTAATCCAGTGGTTGTTGTTCTTCCGTCCCCTCTTTGCGAATCCTATTAATTGGGCAGTCGAGATGCTGACCCGCGTCATCTGAGGCTCCCGGTTAGCTCTTCCGTCGACTTCTGTCCGGGAGCAGGCGGGCGGGCGGGCTGGTCTTACGGGCAATCTGTTCCGTGGGGACGTGTAAATGGGGTTGTTTGTAGGCCTGCGGACAAAGACGTTTCCCTTCTTCTTCTTCTTCTTTTGTAAAACCGCTCATCCCAGACCCAACGTTCGCTAAATTTCCCTCCGCACTTGGAGCGGTGGGGATGAGGAGGAAGTCACGTTCACTCGTCCTCGTTCTCGGCGTCGTCGGCCAAGACGCGCAACCGCGAGGCCTCTTCCTCGGAGTCGCCTGGGGGTGGCTTGTTGGGCTTGATGCCCTCCATCTGGAGATACCGCACGAGGGTCTTGGTCGCGCAGGTGACGCCGGCCTCGCGCTTGAGCTCGGCGTAAGAGACGGCGGGCTTCTCCTTGAGGACGCGCAGGAGGTTCTTGACGTCCCTGTCGGACAAGATGCGGGGGCGGCCAGGGCGCGGGCGGTCGCGACCGGCCTGCTGGAGGCGATAGCGGGTGACGATGCCCTTGATTGAGGAGACGGGGACCTCCTCCTTGAGCGAGATCTCCTTGAGGGACATGCCGAGCTCTGAGAGCACGGCGATGCGGGCGCGTTTCTCCGGGGAGTACTGCGGCTTACGGGGTTTGGGCTCCAGGGCGGCGCGGCGAGGCATGCTGGGCAGAGAAGGGCTGCTGGGCTGGGCTGAGTGCGGTAAATGAGCGGTGTGAGGAAGGGGGTCTGTTTCGGCACACGAAGAGGAGCAGAGCGGTGTCGCTGAAAGGAAAGGGGATGAGTTTGCTTGAAGGGGGACGCTGGGGTGATGAGCTTTTGGAGAGTGAGAGGATGAGAGGATGAGAGGGCGATGCTCGAATTTTCTTTTTTTTGTTTTTTTTTCTTCCCTCCTTCCCACGGTCCGGGTGGCCGACCCACTTTATCGGGGTGGATCAGGGGTGTCGCATTCGGAGTAGTGGATACGAGGGCTCTTGGGCGGGTCGCGCTTGTCTGTTGTCTGGGGAGGTCAGAGAGAGATGTTTGTTTGTGTCTGGTTGGTGTGTGTCGGGTGAATAAGCAAGTTGGGAAACCAGGCCTGGGTCAGAGGCACTTGCCTTTTGGTTTGGGACCGCCGGTTTGTAGGGCAGCACCACCACCATTGCCTTCCATCCTCCTTGCACATGACTGTCCTCTTGTACCCTCGACTTTCGCGGTCAGATACGGCCTGAGACCGCGGGTCGGAAGTGCTCGGCTAAACTCCGTATCAAATTACCGTATCCACTCGTTAGATTCGTACACTGCACTGACCACCCACTAGGCCTAATTCAAAAGGCGGTCAGCCAGCCTAGCCACACACCCACCCATCTAACCCTAACCCTTGCCACCAAACTTGCTGCTGACGTTGACTAACCCCTACATTTGCCACTTCTAGATCCCTGTTTCTGCCAGCCCGCTAGGCCCTATCCAGCAGCCCATGGTCAGTGCAGTGTACGAATCTAACGAGTGGATACGGTACCCGTCTACCCACGATAACTCTAATCCCCGTCGCGTCAAATACGCCAGCCAGCCAGTCAAGTCACCTCCTCCAAGGTCTTGTGGCAAAATCAACCATTGCGTGAAGTTGACTGACTGACGCGTTGCTTATTATGGCCGATTTTGTGAGGAAAACAAGGGCATCCCTGCAGTTACCCGCCTGAAAGCGCGTTCTCAACCGCATCCAGCTTTCTCTACACTAGTCCCGGTGCAGCCGTATCGTCATTTTCTCGACTGTTTCTCCGTGTACGCTTGAGACCAGGGTGCATGGGAAAAGAACCCTCCGTTTCAACACGCGCCATCTCCTTGGCCAGAGTCGGCAGATGTTCGCGACGAATGGCGTCCAAGAAGCGAGCGAGCACCACGTCCCACCTATTGAGTTTGGTCTCACTCCTGTGGGCCAAAAGTCACTTTGCTTCTTTGCGCAGCCTCCGTCGCCTACCTGCTGGGCTCGGTCAGCAATGCTTTCTTTTCTCGATCAACTCCTCCTGAGATGATTCACCCCCTGACAAAACCAAAGCCCGCTGCAGTGACTACCCGAAATCACGTGATGCCCTCGCATCAGGTAGTGGCTGAAAACCGCTAGTAGGTAGCTTCGAAATAGAGAACATAAGTTCTGAAGACTAATAGCTTTCCCAGAATGTCCCAATTCAGGATGCTGGTTGGACTCCTTTCTTTTCTCCTTTTGTCTTCTTTTTTTTGTCTCTTTTCTCTCACCCTTTATATCCCGAAAGGGGAGTAATAATTCAATTCTTTTCTTTTTGCTTCCTATTGCCACCTCATGACCCCCTGCTTGGACCTGGATTTCCTTCGCCGAAAGCTGGTTGAGACCCCGGCCTGGGTCGAAGTAGTCACATGGGTTCAACACTATCGTCGTAGTCATATTGGGTCGATTATGGGCCTGCTTCAGGTTGTTTCCGTCGTGTGCCCATCAACTCAAGGGCGGGGGTTCCTGTGATAATATTGATCACTTTTCGTTGAGTAGATTGTGTGATGAGAATCAAAGGCAGATAACAAGGAAGGGCGAGAGAGGCGACAGCCGTCATCCCACCCAATGGCCAAAAATGGCCGACGCGAGTGCTTTTTACCTTGCTGGTATGGAGACATCAACCGCCACCGCGTTGAAACATAGCGAATCCCTCGGTGGTTGTCGAACAAAAGACGTAGCTTTATGGTTTACGTCTCAAGCCGATATAGATACTTATTAGGCGATATATATGCCCCTGTACGCCGTCACCGTCACGATCGATGGTCCCCCCGGGATTCCCGATTCCGACTTCAGGAGATGGTGCCTTGGCTCAACTAGTTAGTTGAGTCCCTACAATCAGGTCTTCGGGCGTGCATTGCATGCTCTGATTGTCATCCGACCTTGGAGCCCTCTTGAGCCGGTCAACGGCGCCCTTGGGCATGTGGTTGTGCCTCGGAAGACCCGGAAGTCAGAACACCACGGGCTAAGCTGGCTCAGTGTCGTGAAATGTGTTCATTCTTCGTGGTGTATTTGCTTGTAATAAGCCTGTGCAGAGTCCTGCCAACTAAGGGGAGGCTCTCGAGGCGTTACGATTTGCTCGGCTACTCTTGTCACATACTTCCCAGCGTTGACGAAGGACGCGTTTCATTCATCGCGTGCCACGTCTCTTAGAATGGCCATAATGAACCATCGCAGCTCTGCTCCCTCAATCACGTTTCCCAGCCTTCTTCTTCTTCTCCTCCTCCTTGAATTTCTCAAAGTCCGCCTGCCTGTCCGGCGCCAGCTTCATGAACGGGATGTCGTCCTCCATGACCTGGCCCGCAACCCGTACCGGCTCAGCCGGCTGCAGACAGAACACCACCCGCGCCCACTTGTCAGTCGCGTTCTTCCATCCGTGCATCGTGCCCCGTTGGATCATGATGTCGCCCTGTCCCAGCGTCCTCACGGCGCCGTCGTCGAGGTGGCACTCGACCTCGCCCTTCAGCACGATGCCGTAGTCGCACGACTCGGTGCGGTGCATCATGGGCTCCGTGTGTGGGCCAAAGTCCACGACGCGCAGCACGGAGCCTGAGGGCAGGTGCAGAGTCGGCATGCGCGGGTGGTGCGGGCCG
The DNA here is from genome assembly GCF_030913465.1 of Colletotrichum navitas. Taxonomy (NCBI): domain Eukaryota; kingdom Fungi; phylum Ascomycota; class Sordariomycetes; order Glomerellales; family Glomerellaceae; genus Colletotrichum; species Colletotrichum navitas. Next base: position 58,089 of record NW_026850653.1, read on the forward strand.
TACTCGGCTAGGTCCTTGTCGTTGTCCATCTTGACAGGCGACTCGGAGGTCGTGTAGCAGGTATGGAAGAGCATGTTGGGCAGAGGGTCCGGCGTCACTTCCAAGGGGAAGGCGTCCGAGTAGACGGCACGGCCGTTGGCGTCGTGTGTGGTTATGTGCCGTCGGACAGGGCCGAGGGGAAGGTCCCCGGGAGCGGGGACAGCTCCGGAGGACGACATAATGCGCCGTACGTATGACCGGTTGGGTGAAGGGACGCACAAGACAACAGATCGGGCTGACCTGCGGAAGAAGGAGCTAGGGAGAGGAGCTTGATGACACGGGCTTGCCCTGAGAAAGAATCTCCTGTTGCTTGAATCCCGATGCAGTCTCTTTTTTGGGAAGTCGTCCGAGTGGGTTGTCTGTCTCACAGGTCAAGGCAGTGCTTGCTCCTTGGAAGCAGAGAGTCATGAGACAAGATAGGGAACAAAGGTGGCCTTTTTATGAATGTATTGGCTTCGGCGCACAGACTTCGGGTTCTCGCTGACAGAGTTCGACGAGAAAGAGGAGAAAGCCACGGCTCTAGCTGGGCTTACATCTTCCCCGCAGGACTTTTCGTATTATAGTTTCGCTTGGGTGTTAGACACCGCTTCGAGGCGGATAACGCACCAGGCTGGCGTGGCTGCATACTGTTCTTACATCCTGCTCTCGCGCTCTCTCCCGAGTGGTTGGGGAGACGTGATGGTGGCTGGGGCAATCATGCTAGAGAGATCTATCTGCCGATGCTAATCATGGCTCTTCCACTTATTCTACTGTGATTTGCGCACGTAAGGTCAGGAGGGGATATCCAAGACGTGCAGGAACCGTTAGGCGCATAACATACGGCCACCAAATGGCGGTGGAGTACCGATATCGTGCAGTAGTGAGCCCGTAGGCCAACAACTCCGAGCATCGGGCATGACGAGCTCACCAATGATGACGGGGAGCTCGCAAGCAAGAGTGGTTCGGTTTTCGAGCGGCAGCCCGTCACTACGTAGCTGTCTGGACTGCGTGCGTGCGTGGCTTCGGGTTTGATCACTCATACATAGCTGTGGTGTAAGTCTCAGAAAATGGTAACCGCCTGCGCCGACCGTACTGATTGTACCCGCTCATATCTATTGATAATCACCTGTCCGAATTGAGTTTGGTTGCACAATGGTTGCACTCTGCGCAGGATACGTAGCAAACATGCAATGCTCGCCTTGTGCGACAGAACGTCAATAGCAGTGTTTGGTCCTTGGCAGCATGTCAAAGGTTAAGACCTAGTAGGGCTCAGTTGGGCTTCGCTTTCTGGGGTAAAATACTAGGACAATTCGTGCTGTCAATTGCGGACATCTGGCTCCAGTGAGAAACCAGTTTAATTCAATGAACTGCTTGATATATGGCCTGCGCCAGACCAACCGGCATTGATAGGCTATTGCCGAAACCGAAGCGATTCGTGGAACTGCAGGCCTATCAAAGCGCAATATCGTGGTTGCCTAGGTCTTTGATCTTATTCAGCCCGGCTGACGCATTTGTTGCAAGACCTGCGGTCGACCCACGTTCTGACGCCGGTCTGGACAACGGGGAGGGTTCCTTTCTGTTGCTTCGGGTTCTAGAAGGCCACTAGCAGAACAGCCTGCGCTCTTGAGAAACCTTGTTGTTCCCGAATGTTCACTTGAAAGCGGCCCTCCTCAAGGCATCCACCCCCGATTCCATCTGCCTCGTACAACAGTCCTGAGAAGAGGGGATGCTCTCTGTAGGTTGCAGTCGAGGTCTTGATTCTTCTGACGCAGCATATCAGGGACACGGGGGGGAGGGCTCTACCGCCGGGTCATCTTGCCGATGACACCGGTCCGATAAAAGCGGCGATTTCGGTGCGCCCGCCTCTGGCGTCGAGCCTCTTGAAGCACGCTTCGAACGATGAACGAACACTCATCCACCAACAAACCAGCGGCTATCCTCGCCCGCTAGCTCGTTCTTTCTTCGGTAAGATGTGAAGTTGATAACAAGGCTGGTTGAAGGCCATGAATATAGCAACCTCGGGAGGGTGCCGCCGGGACCGAGTCCCGGGCTGATAAGAAGATATCAACGATGGTATCCCTCGACGTGGTTGTCTGAGCGAGCGAAGGGGGCCTCGTCCATCGAACTTGCTGTGCCTCACAGCTTAGCCTCTTGGAGCTCAATTCTTTTGATTGAGACGACAACTAAGAATGTTGCAGCTTGGGACACTCCTCCCGTCACTGGATGATGTGGTGACCTGACAATGTGTTTGCTGTTCTCACCCGCTGCCTCTGTTGGTAACATTTCTTGACCACCATTCCTCCCAGCCAACAACCTTCTTCGCCGTTCTGGCCTCTTCTGCTGCAAACACCATGGCGTGCGACCGAATGACTTCTTCGAGAGAACAACCGATGAATTCGTTTTGAGCCCTCTCTGCAGTCCAGCCGTGGTTCTTGACCCGATCAACCGCCAGGATAAACTGCCGCGCGAGGCCCTTATCGCCACCCCCGTGGCCGGCATCCTCGATGGTTGGATGATATGATTGAGTGGCGCCCGTATTGAAGTCATCAATGGTGATTGTACGAGCGTCGGCGTATACTTCGCCATCGACGCCGTATATGTGCGTATACCTCTCGCATATCTTCTTTGTGTGCGCGACCATGTGTAGCGTTGCAGATTTGGCCTGCTTGGGGGCTTCCGAATCTGCTGTGATGGCATCGTCCCAGGTGATGGTCACAGTCTGATCGTCGCAAACGTTGTTATCCGCTTCAAATACACAGCGCCCGAACCAGTTTCGCGAAGCTACTACGTCCTTGGGGGTGGTCTCATCGTAGTCGTCGGCAAGCTTGGCAGCCAGGGCTTTGTTTCGTTCAGGTGTCGTAGGGAAATCCTCAATCTCCGGAAGCACGATACTGACCGGCCAATCGGTATTCCCAGAACCGAGGCCGTTAAGATCTGAACCAAGGTAAACATTCTTAGCCGAGTACTTGCATCCTTCCTCACCCAGCGGACAAGTCAAACAGTTCGTTGCGTTCCCTGCCGCGGCGGGTTTTCGGCCTTTCCTGAATAGTTGCAGGGAACCAGTAGACGATACGGTGGATGGAAGATGGGGGATACCCTTTCCGGCTTTGACAGGAGCACTGAGAAGCCAGAGAAGCAGATCAATGTCATGACAGCTCTTGGTCAGAAGGCTCGGTGCTGTCGTTTTCTCATTTCGCCAGTTGCCGCGCACATAAGAGTGTGTGAAGTGCCACCAGCCCACTGGTTCAGTATGCACGATTTTGATAATATCACCAATGACACGGCCCTCGAGAAGGAGTTTGCGAAGAAGCATATTGTGAGGGCTGTAACGAAGAACATGACCAATCGAGAAGACGTTCGTAGGCTCTTGGCCGGCAGGTGGCTTGAGAGCATCGAATATGTCGAGACAATCGGCGAGGGATGTCGCCAGAGGCTTCTCGCACATGACATGTAGGCCCAGGGGGGCAAGACCGACGACGACATCGCGGTGCATTTCGTCAAGAACACATATGAAAGCGGCATCGACGCCAGGCGGCACATCTTCACCGGCGGCCTCTCGCTCGCGACGGCGTGTTTCGTAGGCAATAAACTCGGTCCAGTCGGAAAACTGTTGTCCTTCCTGTGGATTGTCCGAACCCCAAATGTAGGTTCGGCCAAAGGTCTGCCGCTTGTAGGCGATGGGTTCAGCTACCGCCGTAACGATACCGTTGCAGGAGGTCTCGGTCGCACGAGCGTAGGCCTGACCGCGAGAACCAGCACCGATAATGAGTATGCGAGGTGGTGAAGCGGACATGGCAGGTTTCTCTGGTGGTACTGGATCTGGCTGCTCATCATAAGGGATCGCAACTGGTGAGCCCGACTTCTTGAGGGACGACATGACGAAGGAGCTTTTGGAGGAACTCGAGCCTTGAATCTCCTTTGGCTTTGGCTTCTCAGGCCGTTAACTGATTGTTGACGGTCGTTTCAACTCGGCGAAAGCATGAAGGAGTGCAGATTGTGTATCCGGTGGCAGGAGCCTGGGTGGTTTATCATAACGGCATCGAGGTAAGTCGGCCAAGCGGGGTCTTGAGAGTCTTGGCCAATGAACAGGGTGCTATTTGAAGACGAGTCAGTATGAGATGAGTGATGTTTTATCGGTCCTGATAAGGAATGCAAGGTACGTACTGGCTCGCTGCCCATCACCCCATGAGGCTTTTGGCGGTGAGAAGACGAATATTAAGTTGGAAGCTGCTGCTAGGATCACTAGATGCCTCGTGCACAACACAGACCCCTGTTGATGTGTCAATGCTAGCAGGCCACAGCCGAGCTTTTCTTGCTGCCGACAGCAACCACCCCCCCACCCTCACGTCAGGTACCACCTCGGAGACAGAGGCTGCATGTTGCGAATGCCTTCCTTGCCGCAGCTGATAACGCAAAAACGTCCAGGGTGTGATCAAATCATCAGAAACTGAAGCATCCAGTCCAGCTCACCATGGAATTCCTCAGCCCTCTCAATCCTCTTAAGCCGAAGGCGCATGCGCCCAAGATGCAGTCTGCGTCGGATGGTCCGCTTGTGTGGATTGACTGTGAGGTAAGCGTCCTATATTTTTTTCTTGGACATGTTGCTGCCCTAAGAACTGGCCTGTATTAACATACTCTCAGATGACCGGACTAGATCCTGATAAGGAAGAAATCATTGAGATTTTCTGCATTATCACCACCGGAAACCTGGAGGTCGTTGACCCTGAAGGTTGGGGCTGCGTGGTGCACCAGACCGAAGAGCGCATGGCACAGATGGACGCCTGGTGCACCCGGACGCACCGGGACAGCGGTTTGACAGAAGCGGTCATCAAGTCGACGATGACGCCGCAGCAGGCAGCGAAGACGTTGCTTGAATATATCAAGCAACACATACCAGAGCCGAAGACAGCGCTGTTGGCGGGCAACAGCGTGCACGCAGACCGTTCGTTCCTCAACAAGCCGCCGTACCGCAAGGTGGTCGACTATCTGCATCACCGTATTCTCGATGTCAGCTCGCTAAAGGAGGCGGCGAGACGGTGGTGCCCACCACATATTGTGGATGGCGCTCCCGTAAAGCAGGGGCTTCACCAGGCCAAGGAAGATATTCTTGAGAGTATTGAGGAGGCAAAGTACTACAGAGAGGCCATTTTCGGCTTAGCATGGAGACGGGGAGATGCCAGCCTGCAAGAGACGCCCATCAGCGAGCGTGATGAGGATGAAGCGTGGGCAGACAACCTGCTATAGCCGGGAACGGTGAGGTAGAAAGTCTGTAGGCAATCCTATCCAAAGTAGCCGGCGTGGACATGAGTGCATCACCAGCAAGGTGTTGCGGGATTGATGTCAGTGCATCATCGTACATTGTAGGTATTATTGACCACTCCCAAGACGTACAGTGCATTGAGGGCTACACGCTGTCTGGAACGCGGTTAGTACTGCGCGTCGACTACTGTGCGAATGACGGGAAATGCACTACCGTAACCCCCACTTTGGTGAATGAGGGGCTCCCTGAAGCTGCCCCTCCTTTGCTGTGAGGTGACCCCGCCCATGCCTGGCCTCAAACTGATATCACTGGTCCAAGCACCGTGAAGCCACCCCCACTACGGCGAGCTCAGCTCGAGTGAATGGCATGTTGGGCCGTCGCCTTCTACCAAAAGCTGCCACAGTGTTCTAGGGTCTGCTCTCACCGCACCAAGCTTTCCTTGTCAGCCCCGCCCCCCGCCAGGTCTGTTGCCGCTCCTAATCCGGTTCGCATGAGGGGATGAGGGAGACAGATACTGATATTAGTTAACAGCTCCCAACATCCTCCTTTTCTCTCTTACATCCTTTGAGACACTTCCCTCTGGAACCTCACAACCTCAAATTGCACGGCATCATGGACGTCAAGACTGTTGAATTCAAGCCCTTCCAGGACCAGAAGCCCGGAACGTACGTCAAGCCCTTTGCGAAAATCCCTCTCTCTTCCTCTCTCTCTGACGTTATTCCTACGTCGTCACAACCCCATCTCTCCCGACTTTTCGCGACCCCGCCATAGCTCCCTCCTTGTCTCATACCAGAACACACATCCATTTTAACCACCGGGAGTTGCTAACAAACTCTGCAGTTCTGGTCTTCGCAAGAAGGTTACTGTCTTCCAGCAACCTCACTACAGCGAGTCCTTCGTCACAAGCATTCTTCTGTCCATCCCCGAGGGTGTTGAAGGTAAACACGACCCCAAACCCCCCTTTGCATTCTGTCATTGGCCCCCCCCGAAACTGACAGGCCGTCTTTCTAGGTTCTTTCCTCGTCATCGGTGGTGATGGCCGCTTCTGGAACCCCGAAGTCGTTCAATTGATCGCCAAGATTGGTGCTGCGTACGGCGTCAAGAAGTTGCTCATCGGCCAGAATGGCATCCTGTCCACGCCTGCCGCCAGCCATGTCATCCGCAAGCGCAAGGCCACTGGTGGTATTCTTCTGACTGCCAGCCATAACCCCGGCGGTGTGTACCCTCCTAAGCACACTGATGCGCCAATTTGCGGGCTAACCGATGCTTCCCGACAGGTCCCAAGAACGACTTCGGCATCAAGTACAACCTTGCCAACGGTGGCCCTGCCCCCGAGTCCGTTACCAACAAGATCTACGAGGCCTCCAAGGCCCTTACCTCTTACAAGATCGCCGACATCCCCGATGTCGACATCGCCACAATCGGCACCAAGACCTACGGCTCCCTCGAGGTTGAGGTCATCGACAGCACCACTGACTACGTCGACATGCTTAAGGACATCTTTGACTTTGACCTGATCAAGAAGTTCTTCCAGTCCCACCCCGACTTCAAGGTCCTCTTCGACGGTCTTCACGGCGTCACCGGCCCCTACGGAACCGCCATCTTCGAGAAGGAGCTTGGCCTCAAGGGCGCCACCCAGAACTGCGTGCCCAGCCCCGACTTCAACGGCGGCCACCCCGATCCCAACCTTACCTACGCCCACTCCCTTGTTGAAGTTGTTGACAAGAACAATATCCCCTTCGGTGCCGCCTCTGACGGTGACGGTGACCGCAACATGATTTACGGCGCCAACGCTTTCGTCTCTCCCGGCGACTCCCTGGCCATCATCGCCCACCACGCCAATCTGATTCCCTACTTCAAGAAGCAGGGTGTCTACGGCCTGGCCCGCTCCATGCCCACCTCTGGTGCCGTCGACCTGGTCGCCAAGAAGCAGGGTCTGAACTGCTACGAGGTCCCCACCGGCTGGAAGTTCTTCTGTGCCCTCTTTGACGCTAACAAGCTATCCATTTGCGGTGAGGAGTCTTTCGGCACTGGAAGCAACCACATCCGCGAGAAGGATGGTCTTTGGGCCGTCATTGCTTGGCTGAACATCATCGCCGGTATCGGTGTGCAGAACCCCGACGTCACCCCCTCCATCAAGAAGATTCAGCATGACTTCTGGAACGAGTACGGCCGTACCTTCTTCACTCGCTACGACTACGAGGATGTCGACAGCGAGGGCGCCAACAAGGTCGTCGGTGTTCTCAAGGACCTTGTCGCCGACCCCAACTTCATCGGCAGCAAGGTTGGAGGTAAGCTTTCTCTCGACGCGAAATGTTTGGGCCAAACACTAACCCCTACAGACCGCACCGTCACCGGCGCTGGCAACTTCTCCTACACCGACCTTGACGGTTCCGTCTCGTCCAACCAGGGACTGTACGCTACTTTCTCCTCTGGCAGCCGTATAATCGTCCGCCTTTCTGGTACCGGTTCTTCCGGTGCTACCATCCGTCTGTACCTCGAGCAGCACAGCAGCGATCCCAAGACGTACGACCAGGACGCCCAGGACTTCCTCAAGCCCGAGATCCAGATGGCAACTGAGCTGCTCAAATTCAAGGAGTTCATCGGCCGCGACGAGCCCGACGTCAAGACTTAAGCGTATTCATGTATAAAAAGAGGGGGGGGGGGGTGGAGTGGTAAAAAAATGGTACGCTTCGGTATAGAGAAGCCAGACATCCAAGTGACCTTGGATGATGTTACGATGGTACACGATTGCATTAAATTGAATCAATTCACCTAATAACGCAACAAAATTCGCGCAGATGTTTCGTTCCAGCTGCTTGTTTAGCCAGCATTTGCTAAATAGTGTCATCCGCTGCAGTTGAGCTGCTCGTTGAATGCTGTCATCACTCATTGTCCATTCTGTGCTAATAATACTTTTTCCAACTATTCATAACGTCATCATATCATGATTCATAAGACGTGGGGAAACAAAGAAACGGGAAAAGACGAGAGAAAAAAAATAGACTCGGGCTGGCAAAAGACTTTTAAAACAAAGGGAAAAACAGACATACAAATCAAGTCCAAACCTGCCGGCGTTTTCTGTCCTCTGGCAAATCCAGTGCACGCACTCTTTCGGACCCCTTTCTTCGAAAACCAACGTCTCCGCGACCATCTTGTCGGGGCAGGCTGCTGTCACGATGCTGTAAACGACAATAGGGTGGGCCTGGAATTGCGAAGAAGTTGCCTGTTGCTGGCTGGCTTGGATTCTTCCCGAGGGTTTTAGATGGGGGGAGGGATTGGGTTGGCGAGCTACTTGGCATCCTCGATGGCCTCGCGAGAATCGGTGGATGGTTCCGAAACGGTGGAGGAGAACGCCTCGAGGAAGTGTGCGGCGCCACTCTCGGAAACAAAGTTAATCTCGAAGGCGCCGGCCTCGCCCTTGCGCTGGTTCTGCTGGCGGTAGCCCTTGCAGAAGACGTATAACTGGACGTCCTTGAGCCAGACGCGGTGAGGGCTCTTGCGTCGGAGCCAGGTCGGTGAGGCGGACTGGTGTGTAACTGCGAGGCGCGTCCTTGTGAGTTTGAGGTAGCGATGGGAAGGGCGTAGCGAGCAGCGAACAAGCTTCTCCCTTTGGGGAGGGAGTGGTGTTAATAAGCAGAAGACATACCAAAGGCGGTCCAGACGGGACATAGACGGAGCTCGCCGTCCCAGACCGCGGCGTGGAGGCGGAAGCCCCGGGTCGCAATATCTTGGTAGACCATGAGGGAGTGCTTGAAGCCGTCGTCGATGATTTGCCTAATCATCCCGCGAGTTAGCGAACGACAGCTGCCGGCAGGGCTATACATCATCGAGGAGGCGCCTACGCTTGAAAGGTCTTCTTCTCTCCGGCGAGCTTGAACTCTCCGAGGTTCATGTTGGTGGTCATCGTGTTTCGGGCCTTCAGGGAGACGAAGGTGCAGTGGAATAGGGTCAGTTCTGAGGTGGTGGGTGGGTGTGTCAGCGATATCAAACTCTGACAGACGGCAATTCTAAGGGTATAGCATACCCTCCCATGTCTTGAAGTAGAGAGAGGCCCAGAGCTTTGGCGCCCCTTCGGAGAGACTCCAACGTTTGAGCTGTAGGCAGTTCTCTTCGCGCTGGAGGACGAGCTCGTGGGTGCCACGAAGGGAGAACCACGGGGCCCCTAGGTGGTAGGTCCTGAGCAGAATATAGGGCGTATGGTTGACGAGGTTGAGATACGCCATCAGCGCAAGGCGGTCTTCGTCAAAGGGCCTGATAAAGAGCATTAGCAGGCGCCCGTACAGCGCGGGGAGTGCCGTCACCGTACCTTCTGAAGAGCATCTTGGTTTCCTTTGGAATATTGAGTTGGCCCCATGCCAGGAAAGGACCGCAGGCTTTCGACGTTTTGGCGTGCTTCAGGGCCGTTCGGGACGGCAGCGGCAGAGAAAATATCTGCTCGGCCCAGTGTACCGTCTAAGGAGAGTCCATGTCAGCACAGCCTCTTCTTCATCTCAGCGAAAAGTGCGTACTGGATCTTGGGTTATCGGCATTAGCAAAGTCTCTGGTCGGACGACAGGCCCGACGTGGGCGGGTGTGGCTGGGGGGGCATGTTAGTCTAGAATTTGCTAGGGGATCCAGAGGGCTCTCTTTACGCAGTCCTCTTGCTTCTCGCATCTCGATTATCCTTGTTCGTAACAACTCCAAACCATTGAGATCGAAGGTGGGCGACCTGGAAGCTTGCTAGTACCTTATCTTCCCTTTGTTGACGGGAGTAATATACAACTTACCTGATCAGGAGCTGTTTCAGACAGTCCAAGAAGTGATTGTAAAGCATAAAACGCTGTGGAAGTGGGAGACCTCCGACCTCCTGGGTCATCTTGTGGTACATCCTTCGCCACCGGATGTCCTTGCTCACGGTACGGTCCTCATAGTATTCGATAATATCGCGAAGTGTCCGGCTCAGACACGGGAGTATGATCTGAAGGTAGTTTAGAAGGATGGAGACCCGGTTGAAATGCATTTGCGATAGGTCGGCCAAGTTCCTGAGTAGCTGTGCACACTTCCGCATGCCCGCGACCAAAGCATTTATGGGGCCGCCATATGACTCGGGTAGGGCCATCCGGAGCCCTTCCAGGCTCACCGACACAATGTCAGCGCGTTCGGCCTCGAGGCAACAGCCTTGAAGCAGGCGGTAGTCGATCTTTTGAAGACTCTGTTCCATTTTGTCGATGCGTGGGTTGACGGACTGGGCCTGAATGGCGGCGCTCTCCCTTCACGGCTCCATCGTCTAATGAACGAAGCAAGCTAGTAGGACGGAGTAGTGGCTGTACCTCCCGCCTGCCGTTCCGCGCGGGGTCTTGCCGTGGGTTTCTCGTATGTTTCCGATGCCCTCGTCCGGTCGAAACACTGTCCTCGAATAGTAGCTGAAGAACGCCGTGGGCGGCTCACAAGGGTTATGCCGATATACCGATTGGAATTAGTGGCAGGAGAAATGCAGGCCAGAGGGAAGAAAAGAGGTAAAACGAGGAAAGGCCCGCCTCTTGTGCTCAACATGGTCTTCTATGCAGTCGCGACTGCTTAATGGGTGGGAAGTCGCTGCAACTATGATTCGGAGCTGCAGGTTTCGATTCTGACGGCCGGTCAGGGAACAGACGCCACCACCCCGTCAAACCTTTGGGTGCCGTTTCCTGCGTTGGCTGTACGAACCGAGATGCCGGTTGTTTACATATGACGTGTACAGCGTCCTATGGTCTCAGTACATTGGTTACTGACGTTTTATCTGATGTAAAGAGTGGCCACGCTTCGTCGTGCGTTGTTGGGTAATTTAACCCCCTTGCTTTTTGGGGACCGACAGCGGCTGAGAGCGTGGTTCTGGAAGTAGCCAAACTTTGCTTTGAATTCGGTTTCGAGGGAAGCCGAGCACCCCCATCGGACACCAAAAAGGGAAAACGTCACTGCATCATATCAATCCGAGTGAGCGGCGCAAGTGTCGCCGAGGCCAGACGGAAATAGCACGAACTGTGCGGATTCATAGAACGCCAACAAGCACCTGCGCGGGAGCCCAGGGAAGTACGGAAGAAAGGAGAGCAGTGCATGCCTGGCCAGACTACTGGCACGACAAGATGTGTGGGCTCAACACATATCGATCTGCCAACCGACTAGCCAGAGCTTGCCACGACTGCTGGGGATGACCCCATGGGCCTGTACGGTTCCCCCTCCCCTCTGCATGCATTAGGGACGTCCAACTTGGAATGGCGGACGAATGAGGCCGGCCCGGAGCCGGCGGGGGTAGCGTCTGGCTAGTTAGCACATGCATGAACGATGCAGATAGGCAAAAAGAAGAAGAAAACCAAAGGAAAAAAAAAAAAACGAAAAAGATAAAAAGAAAAAGATTATATAAACACCTGTTGTTAGCAGAGACTTTCGGGGAACCCATGACACCAGTTGTGTCATGTTACAGAATGAGACCACTGACTGGCCGTGCTCGTGACGATAGAGTAAGGAGGCAGCAGAGAAAGTTATCTAGAGAGACAGTAGCAATTCTCGATTCGGAGAACGTCCAGCGCACCGACAGCCTGTGGAGGATGTGTCGAAGCCGATTGAGGGGCAGGCCTTGGTGGGACAATGACAAGCGCATGGTGATATGATATATGATGAGATGAGACGCGATATTCCCATGTCACATCCGCCCGTGACGCCTGCGGGAATGATGCTGATAAAATGTATCGTCTCGAATGAATCGCTTCTACCGAGCCGCCTCTCCGCAGCGCGTGGGATATGCCAGCCGCCTCTATCCGTAGCCTGTCGTGCTTTGTCGGCCGATGGTGCAAGGCGCGGAGAGTCAGTCCAGCGGGGTGAGATGAGGTTATCTTAGTGCGAGGTAGGCCGGTCATCCGAATTATGGACTTCCTGGACAGGGATTCAGCAGACCATTCGTTCATTCGTCCGTCCGTCTGATACATGTACGGAAAGGACCCCGCCCTCCAGGCCCGAACGCGACCGGACATCCACATTGATTCCCGCCCGACTGGCCGGCCGCCCCGGCAATCCTCGGAGGTGGCTATAAGTGTGGCCGGTGGCCGTAGAGAATGTGTTGCGCGTTGGTTTGGGGAGGATGCCGTTGAGGGTGGCACCCTCGAGCATGTTCGAGTTTTAGATACGGAATGACGGTGATGGTGATGGTGGTCGGTTGACTGCTCATCTGCAGATCCGGGAAAGTTGATAGATGGAAGTCGATGAGAGAAGACTGCGGCGGCGGGCGTATATGAACTTGACGGCCAAAGTTTCAAGCCATCAAACCGGGGCGGGACCGCGGAGGAAGGAGAGTGCCGGCAACCTGTCTCAACTCGACAGGCACCCATCCATCCACATACATCCATCACCCGTCTTGCATCGTCTGCACGCCATGTTATTCCTGCCTCGCAAACAAACCTACCATGCCACTAAGGAGAGCACGAATGTGGTTTGAATCCTGAGCCACCAACCACGCCGCAGCAAGTGCCTGCTCTCACTACTAATCGGGCCTGGCGGCCCCGAATGGGGACCAGCCACAATCGTCCCCACCCTCTTCCCCGGCGAGGGAGCCGGTGACTGATCAGGTTTACCTTGGCTCAAATTGCAGATCCAGCCGCGGAGCGGCGGGGCCGGGGGTCCAGCTAGGTAGTCAACACACAAGCTCCCCCAAATCCGGGTCATACAGACTGGCTCATCCATCTATCAGCGTCACGTACTCGAGCAAATCTGTAGCGTCAACGGCGGTGCTATCCTTACCCAGACCCTTAATTACATGGTCGATGAAACCAAGAAACCTCTGACCCTGGACCCTGATCCCAGGCGAAGACCCCTAATGACAAGGGCATGCCATATACATGGCAATTAATAACATTCAACACTGGCATTGTCGCATCGCCGTCGCCCTGCTCCACGAGTTCACGCACACACACACACACACACACACACACACACAAAGGCTGGATAGAACATAACAGGAAAAAGTCATACAAGTTTGTCAACGTGAGCCGTCAAATGTCATTTAGTCCCAATCGTGGACAGTTCCGTTCCGCGAATGGCGGCATGACCAGCTCTCCTACGGATGCGGGGCGGCTTAGAAGCGTCACCTGCCTCGTATCGCCCATCCTGCCGATCCTGAATAACGAGAAAAGCAACCCATTTCAATCCCATCATACACCGCCGAGCCCAAAGTTACAAGGAAAGTCCGAAAGATGTGCGGGAAAGTAACTCAACGCCACGCATTCGGACCGAGAAGCAACAGAAATACAGCAATCAAGAAGACTCATCCTCCTCTTGTTCGGCCTTCAGATTGACTAATTAGCTTCAGCACTACACAACCATGAAGCCGAGAGGGGAGGGGATGTCTTACGTTGTAGGCCTGCTTCTCGTCCTCGTAGCGCTTCTTGTCGGTGGCAGCCTTGGCCTCGTAGGGGGCACGCTGCTTGTCGTTGAGGGCCTTCCAGCGCTCACCGAGGATCTTGCCGACCTGGCCGAATGAGATGCCGGGGTTCTCCTCACGAACGTTCTCGCGCTGCTCATTGGCGAAGAACATGTACGCGGACAGACCACGCTTGGGGGCGTTGGGGTCTAGACAGGCGTTATTAGCCATCTGTAAATGACAGTGATGCATGTGAGCGCACGACACAGGGCGAGTGCATCAGCATGGGAGCCAGTGTCTCGACAGTAGCAGTGGACTAGCTTGGCAAACCTATCCACAGACTGCATGACATCTGGGCAACCACTACATGACGCGACTGGGCGAGTGTCTTTCGCATCTGATGGAAAACTTACCCTTCTTCGCGCGCTTCTTGTCGACCTTGCCGGCCGCGCCTCGCTTAGTAGAAGCCTTGGGCATTTTGAGTACCTGTATAGCAAAAGGGTTAATTAGTCTGCTCCATGATGAAGATGAAGCGAGATTGACAAGCATAGGCATTGGGCTATGTGTTGCTTTGCGTCTGGACGGCTGAACAGAGTCGCAGCGTCGTGGCGCGAGGGATATGCGATGATGAAAACGGGCCGCTACGAAGCGGGACCCGATGTGTAGGGGGCTGAGGCGCAAATGCAATTGTGCTCCGCAACGCGAAGTAATTGCGATTTGAAGCTCGAAGTCGTCCAAGAGGGGTCGAAAAGCATACCTGAAGGTGGTTTTTGGAAGGTAGAGAGGGTGTTGTGGTTGAGGTGTTCTGGACGCGTCAAGCTCTTGTTAGCTGGGAAGCTCTTTGGACGATGTTGGGTCTAGATGAAAGGTGCTCAATAGGATGAGCTGGAGGGGTGCACGCCATGTTGAAAGCTCCTCGTCCGACTACAACCACGATACCAACTTTGGAAAAAAAAGAGGTTTCTAGGTGATGCCAATCGAGGCGACGAGTCCAAAATGGCGGCGGCGTTGAAAACGGAAAAATAGAGTGATGCGCATGTGGTTGCGGTGCTGATGGGGTTGGGCGATATGGGCGGACGGTACTCACAGGTTGAGTGCGCGTAGGCTACAATGTGTGGTATTGCGAGAGTGCGGATTGTATGAGAGGAGGATTTGGGTGGGAGATTTGTATGGGAAAAGAAGAGGGAGGGAGATTGTATGGGGGAGGGCCAAGCAGCCTTTTTACTATGGGGGAGTGATTGTGCGGGAGCAACGCGCCTGGGTGCACTTGTTTTTGCTGGGAAGTCTGGGACTGGCAAAGACTGTCAAGGAAACTGGGGGGGCGTCTAAAGTGGGAGGGGGTCACCTTGGTCCTTCCTCCTCTTTTGCCTTGGATCAGCTCCCCTCTTTGCCTGGCCTTGTCACTTCTTGTCTGGGAGTCTGGGTGTAGACACTGTCCCGCCTGGAGGGTGGGCGGCTTGGCTGGCTGGCTGGCTGCTACCCGCTGGTACTCCAGCTGGCTGTTGAATGGCTATGGGTGTCTGGGTAGGTATCCGTACAAGGGAAGGGGGGAAGGTCTGCGCACTGGCGTTGGTACTAACACCGGCAACACTGGGCACACGCACGCGGGCAAGAAAAAAAAAAAGAGGAGAGGCAAGAGAGGGGAAGGCATAACAGGAAGGGAGAAGGGTGGGCGCGCCTTCCCTCCCTGACTGTCGAGGAGTGTGGTGCCCCCCCCCCCCCCCCCCCCCCTTTCCCTGTGCTCCAGCGTCCCTTCTCGTTTCCCCTTCCTAATCCTCCCATCACCCAGTTCAAGTCTATGTACGTACGCCCGCGCCCACCCTCAAGGTCAAGGTAAAGGTAAAGTAAAGGTACCTTGCTACGGACACTATCAGGGAAAGTACCTTGCCTTCCTCTTTCCCTCGCCTTACCCCCCTTTTTGCCGTCTGTTCGTCTCCCCAAGGGGACAGACAACTGCACCACCAACCGGGCAGCGACAAAATACTTTACGCAAGTACCTCAGTACCTTGGCAATACGGAACGATACTTGTCTGGTGTAATCTGCAGCGTGTGCCTGCCCGCACGCAACCAATCCAACACACCTTTCGTACTTTCAACTCCTACTCCTCTTCCTGCGCCAGAAGCACAGCGAGACCAAACCAGTTCGGGCCAGGCGCGCTCACACGACGTGAAATGCGAGCGCAGGAGCAACAGCAGCAGCAGCAACGGCGAAGTGGGCAAGGCAGAGGAAGCAGGGGCGACACCTAACAGCAGATATGGAGCAGCAAGAAGAAAGAGAAGGGGCCTTCCTTCCTTGTCTGTTCGTATACTGCTTCTCGCCACCCTCCTGCCTCCTTTCCTATGCCGTTGTCTTGTCTGTCTTCCTTCCTACTTGCTCCTGCTACGGTCCGTCCTTGCTACCTCGCTTCCGTCTATCTCGTTTGCCGCTGCTATTATTGTGCGGTACTGTACAGGTACAAGCGCGTGCGAAACTCCGCACCGAAGTACTGTACATACTCCTTGTACTCTCGTTTTACATCCGGTACTCGCACTGTATACTTTGTGGCGCGTTTCTCTTCCACCTCGTTTGCTACCGGTACCTACCTACCTTTCTTCGTGCCAGTCTTTTTCGCCCGCCCGAGAAGAGGTGGTGTGGTTTGCTCCTGAAGCATCTTGCGTCTTCCGTCACCCCACCACCGGTCACACGGACCACCCTTCTCCCATCTCCCCAAGTCGTGCCATTCCCGAACCTGCAAGTCGTTTGGTCTTCTCGCCATTTCCACCTTTGACGTCGACCGGCACTTACATAGGTAGACTGAGAGCGGTTTCCACGCAAACCGTATCACTTCATCCAATAGCAACACCACTTGTGGCTTCATCAAGAGTAGTTGTCTATGTTTTGCACCAATATCTCCGTTACCCTGCCCTAGTCACACCCTCCTCCAGTGACGGTCTTTGCTGCAATGCCCTCCCTCAAGCATTGGTAGCATGAAGATGGGATGCGGATACATCCAGGTTACAGAGAGCAGCGACAAGCCTGCTGCGACCGACTGGATTTGGTCCGAACCAGGCAATTCCTTCACCATGTTCACCGGCGCTAAGGGCTACCCTACCTTGTATAGCCTGACTGGTAAGGTCTCAACCTACCAGTCGATATACCCCAACCTCAGGTAGTGTACTTGACTCCCTCCCCTCTTGTCCTCAAGAAAGCCCGTGACGCACGGGGACAATGGAACTGAAGCTGGCCGTCAGCTTCGCCTCAGCCTCTCCCATCTGGGTAAGTACTGTCCATTCGACAACCAATTGCCCAACGTGGCTCGCTTCCCTGTGGCAAATACGATGGGTGATCAGAGCTATGGTCCTGTGCTAGTGTGCAACACCTGCGCGATATCTGCAACTCTCGAACTGGATTCCTGGAACTTCACCACTTCCTACACCCGGAGCAAACTTTCTCCATGGTAGACACCAATGACCAGCCTGTACACGGTACACACTAGGACGCTCATCATTTGCATTTTGCTGGGGTTGTGGGCGTTGGCGACGTCATGTTGAAGATGCTACTCTCTAGTAGTAAACGCTTTGTGCTTACAACCTTCTCGATTTTTGCATGTGGTCACAAAACAACAAGGGCCCGGCGGCTTGGATATGAGAGATGGATCACTGAGGGCACTTGCGGGCTAAGATGCACCGCACTATTCGTACATCAATTCATTTGGTGTACAATCCAGTACATTGTGCAAGTGTCACCCTAGGCATCGCTGCGGTTTCCCCCACACCAAAACGCTATTCGACACACTTTGCGGCATTCCCCTTTCCAAAAATGGCTTGTCCCATCATTATTACTCCCAAGCTCCCAAGCACACCAAACCCACTGCACCATCGGCACAAAGTTCGTTCCCGACAAACGCACTATGCCTGGCTCAGTGGCTCGCCCTGGATTGCCAGTCCACGCGATCAGGCGGGATACACACGGCTAAACCCATGTTGGCGCTCCAATGCGGCCTAGATTGCGACACCATTAGCTGAGTTCCGGCGCGAAGCCCACCCATCAGCTCCGACAAGCCTTGGGCAACTCCTTGAAAGCTTACGGGAGCAGCAGCAGCAGCAGCAGCAGCAGCAGCAGCATGGTGCAACCCCATGTGGACTCCAGCTGTCGAGGGTCCAGTTCGTCAGGTTCTCGCCGCTCGGTATGATACACGGGCCCCCGAATCTGCAGGGAAACAAAGACATTCGCCATCTGGTGGCACCCAAGGCCCGTCGGCGGTTTGACAAGGACGACTCGCGAGGCAGCAAGCTACCACCAGGCGGATAAGCCTCCGTTGCTCAGGGAGATGTGACAATGGAACGATGGCCGGCTGTCACGATGACTGATGGGGATGGCATTTGAACTGGTCGCTGGCCGAAACGGATCCTGGGTACTTGATTCATGCATACGCCCCATGTACCGTCATACGAGATTGTCATGTATCGCTACTTTGCCCAATGTACCGCTAATCTGGTCCACCGAATCCGGAATGAGTGCGCCCAATCACTCCCACTCGCAGCTCTCGGTACACTCTAGACTCCCCAACCTCCCTTTTCAGGTCGACTTGTCTCCTTGTCACTCTTGCCCCTCACCGGAGAAGAGTGGTACGTGCGGGACGTCTTCGAATCACTAACAAAAGATGACACAAATTGTCTAAGCCTCTCAGTGACTGCGTACGAGCGAAAGCACTGACAGTCAAACATCAACTGGTGGATGCTGAAGATGCCACAAGACGATCATGACCTGCGCCCGCCTTTCAAAGCCGTTCCCGAGTAGAGTTTTTTTCTTTCTTTTCGGGCTGGATAACTGATCCAGCAATCGGTTGTCAATGGCAGGCGCACTTGAGTCGTTTCTACGCAGCACGATATCAAGACAGTGCAACACTCGGCATCGAGGAAGAGTGGGAATACTTTGTCATGCGCACAAAATATGCGGGTATGTCCTGTACCTCGAGGCACCAGACGAGGTGATGCCTGCAAGACAATTGGAGGTGGCCCCCCGCACCAATGCACCCAATGCGCATCCACCCAAGACGCCCAATGCAGGCCTCCTCTTGCAAATTTATGAGCCGGCGCAACTTGTGGCCATGGGGCCAGACGGTGTCTGCCGGTCTGTGCCAGTAGGAGGGCGTTTCCTCACCATTCCAGATAGGCTGCCGGGCCCAGCTATTTTGCTTTTGCCTGCTTGTTCCCTGTCTGGCCGGGCTGGCGCTGGGAAGGCAGTAGTAACGGACGGGCGAACAAAGTGCGCAAAGTACCCACGACTTGCAGCGGATACACGGAGCCTGGCAATCTGGCTGGTCGAGTTGCCTTTGCCAATGCTGATACTGTGCTGTACCTGATGCTCCCCCGGCAATTTTGGCCCTCCCTGACCTCAGACTTCACACTCTCACTCACACACACCCCCTCCCAAGCCAAACATCCAAGTTGCTCACACCAGACGACATGCACACGAATGTACATGGAGAGTGTAGCTCAGCGCCAGCCAGCTCCACTCCCTCCCGGGTCTCCTGGCTGATCCGGAGCAGCAGGCACAGAGCTCGACTGTCGGGGAGCTTTGCACTCCCCCCAACTTTCAATCCCAGTTTCCCTCCTTTTCTCCTCTTCTTCACACACTCGGACCTATTGATTATCTAATCCCAAGAGCGCGTTCCTCGCGACGTGGCGCGAATGGCTCAGACTTGCGCGTATCACCCGTTCACGTGAACGCGCAGGACGGCTCTCAGTATTACAAACTATGGATAAACATTGGGATACTTTCTCGCTTCGAATGCACCTTCCTTCTTATTGCCCTTCTTGACTGGTTATTGAAAAGCGTTTCATCAAAGATATATTACCCTTTGGCCACTTCAGAGTTTCTACAGAGAGCGTCTAATGCTGGTAGGCTGACTCTACAGAGCTGAAGCATTGGCCACAGAAGCAGATCTCGGAGCCAAGCTCACACGTGATCGCTCCTCGGCATCATCGCGGTGGTCATAGCGCCTGGATGCACTAAGCCCTGTTTGGCTTCATCAGAGCTTCTAAGTGGTGAGGATCCTGTGGAGATCGGCAGGGGCCGAAAGCACCGCGAGCTTGGTGACCAAACGCGACCCTTCAAGTGCCAGCCGGTACGGTGCCTGTGTGCAGTGCCAAAGGATATCTCTACCGGTAATCGATTTACTGCAGGGCAGGGCAGGCACCGCGATCTGGGGATTCCATCTGGCCCGGCAAGCCTGCCCACAACCCGGTCGTCATTTGCCTGCGAGGGGGGCCGTACCTGCGTACGTACCGTGCATCGTGGGTTTGAGGTGAGTGTTCCTCTCTGCCGAGGTATTATTTGCTCAACCATAGTCCACTCCCTGGTGAATCCTCCAAGCTGCGTTGTTCCAAACGTCATTTGCCGTTATGGACGACCTAGATTTTCGATATGATGCAAGGTGAAGTTGTTCGTCACAAAACATATCACAGGCAAACCCATGCCCGCTTCCAACCCGCACTCACCGCTCTCGTGACGTAAGGGCATGGCCATGCCCCTCGTATATTATATCGATCTCAGGCCTTCTCCAATACCCTTTCGACTCATGGTGTTGTCAGGACTCATCCTCGGGGTCCAGTACGATATCCGTCAGTGTTTCATCCCTTGTCCAATCGATGCCACTGCCGACCACTATGGCGCTGGCTGTACCTTTCATGACCTTCCAACGCTGCCTACTGGCTTTAACCTCGGCCTGCAGTCTATACATATCCTCCTGCACGCCGACGTCGCCGATTTCGCCCATTCGCCTGGCCTCCGCCTCCTCAGTCAACCGGAGAATTTCGGCCGTGAGCTCGACGTTCCGCCGACCTACCCGCAAGCTCTCGGCCTCGACGTCCGTAAGCTCGTTGATGGCAGCACGAATGTCAGAAGAGGTTTCCGAGAGCGTGACCGAAGTGGCGTCGCGAGCATGAATGTGAGGGAGGAGATCGCTGGGTGCTATCAGTTCTCGTCCTAAGTGTACCTGCATATACAGGAGTGAGATGCGAAGATGCAACCAACGTTTCTATGGGTGTGGATTGCGTGCTGCTATGGACCGCTTTGAGAATTGGATTGGCGGTCATGACGCTATCCGTGATGTCGTTCCTCAGCAGCCATCCGGCACGCGCCTTGGCCGCATCCTGCTGTGCCTGTCGCACATCCTCCTCGGTATTTTGTAAGAGTGAATCTGTAGAGTCGTAAGAAAATGATGAATGAAGTGATTTCGTGCGTGGATGGGGAACCTGGGGTGTATCTCTGCTGTGCTTCAATGAGGGCAACCGTGACTTCGAGGTCGCGAAGTTCATCGTAGAGCGCCAGAACGCGACGTTCGTCATTCGATAGTAGTAGAGCAGGCGCGTCAACGGCTTGCTCTGCCGTCCTCTGGTCTTGTGGCTCATCCATGGTCGGGCTCGTGGTTGTTATCAGATGGCGAGAACCAGCTTGATCGAGACCGGTGCCCGATTCTCAACGCCCCGCCCTTCAGAGCGCGGTACGCGGACTCAATAATTGGAATCCGGCGTGTGCTGGTTTCGGTTCCGGACGTGGAGCCGGCGAGTGAGCTTGGGTTGTGGCTAGGGAGACTTTGTCAGCCTCTTTCGATGACGCTATCTTATCTGTGGCTAGTGATCGGCAAACGACCCAATCATATGACAGCAAGAATCACGAGGCTACATCACGCTATACCTCCTCGAGCTTTTTAGCGGGTTTGTAGTCTGCACGAGCTCCGAAGGGTGCCTCAGCGGTCATATGTGGAAGCCCGGCGAACGAACCTTCGCTCGCGCCTTGCAACAGCCATTCATACATGCGCCTTTTCGTCCGGTGCCTGGTGAAGCTCACAGCATCGACGAACAAACCGAGCAAGCGGAAACGACACGCTCAAACCTCGCATCAAGCTGGCACGTCGTCGCCGACATCATCGCATAGCCTCAAGATACATACCCCAGTAATCTTACCGCAAAGGCCAAACGGCGGGCTAGCTATCGCAGCTTCCGCTTGGAGATGTTCCGGTGATGGCGACGCAGGTGTTGATAGCCCATACGGGCCAGCGCCTGCAAGTGGACACGACGCAGTTCTCAGCGTATGTGATCGCTGCTTGCGATTCCGAGACGGGAGAGTGGGAAAACTGACTGGTCGTCGTAGGCTCGATGATTTCAAGGCCTGGATCGCAAGGCAGACGTCGATTCCGGCGCATCAAACTGTTGCTTTGACTGCCCAAGGACGAAGTGTCAAGCTGCAGACTCTTCACCAGGAAGTATGGCCCGCTTCCTTCCTCCATTAGATCAAGGACCTTGCTGACCGTTGCGCAGACGGAGATCTACATCTATGACATCCGTTTATCGCAACCCAACTCCTCTGGTGTCGCCTCTTCTCCCAAGTCCGAACTGCCGCTTCCCAAGCGATACTCCGTCCCGAACGCCCCCAACTACATCGGCAACATTCGCGTATTGTCCGAATGGCAAGCTTTGTACAAGGAGCGCCAGGTCTGGGCCCTCGGCATCGTCCAGGACTCTACACACATGGCAACCGAGATCCAGCAACGATACGGCGAGATGGACGTCATTATCAAGTGCCTGGACGCGGCAGTGGCCAATCTGGAGATTAGTATAAAGCAGATTGAGCCCAAGTACGCCGAGCTAAAGAAGTGGTTGCAGCCCGCGCTGGAGGAGTACGAGCAGCTCGCTGAAAACTGGGAGCACTACCTCACTATCGCGCGCAGCGTGCCCATCTCTGCCGCCATGGTGCGCTTCATGACATCTCGGGACCTCAAGAAGAAGCAGGCGACTTTGGAAGACCTGATCGAGCATGATACGGCAAAGAAGTCGGGACGATTGGCGCCAACGTCTTTGAAAAAGTTCAGTACCAAGGCCGCAGATTTGGACAAAGCTGCGGACAAGATGTATGGGGCACTGGAGCAGCTGATTGGGGACTTTGACAACCTAGTCGGTCGATCTGCGTTATCCCATAGCGGCGAGGCGGCGCAACTACTCCAGGACCTCGAGGCCGTGGCCAAAAAGATCGAAACAGACTACCACATCGTGCTGGAGTATCCCGACACGCAGCCTAACGTCTTACAGGCATCGCGGACGGCGGAGAACCACACATCACGACTAATCCCCAGCTTGAAGAAGCGCGCCGCGGAGATGGACGATATGCTGCACTATGTCACGCAGGCGCGAAACGCCATTGCCTCCGATTGCATCGACTTTATGCGGAACATCACTGAGATTACCACGTTACACAGCAGCGTTAAGAATCAGATTAGTCTCCTGAATCAAGCTGAAGACGACATGACGACATTTGACTATTTGCGTCTTATTCACCAGCTCCCGTACATGTACGCCTCCTTCGTCTCCGAAGCAGTGCGACGCCGTGAATGGTCTGATAAGATCAAGACGGATTCGTCAACGCTCGCTAACGAGATGGCGCTATTTCAAGACGAGGAGTCGAAGAGGCGGAGAAAATGGCACAAGATGGTCGGTAGCATGTACGGCCCCGACAAGGCTGAAGCCAACATCTTAGGTCTCGAGGTCAACTTGCTTGGCGAGGAAGAGACGTGGCCAAACATGGCTAAGCGAGATTTGGAAGAATTCTTGGAGCACCTCCAACGACAACAGGCCGAGGTCAACATCATTGACGACGTGGCAAAGCTGGTCAACGAGCTGGGCAGCCCCACGAAGCAGCAGGCGAAGAGGTTGAAAGCCTTCAAGAATGGGAGTGTTCATGAGGCCGCCCTTGGACGAAGCGGTTTGATGATCCGCGGCGATGACGACCTGCTTCGCAGCCTTCAGGATGACAAGTCAAAACTCGAAAACAAGCTAAGGACGGCGGAGAGCCGGGTGCGAAGGTTAGAAGACTTGCTCCACAGGCAAAGTGCGGCGTCTCGACCAGGCATCGGAGGTCTATTTGGTCACGAAAGGAACGATTCAACGAACTCGATCAAGTCAAATGCGCCTTTGGAGGATAATCGTCGTTCGACTGGGAACTCGGAGGCACTATTGCAGAGGATCCAACAATTGGAAAATGAACTGAACAGTCGTCGATCATCAGACAACTCAGAAGTCTTGACCCAGAGAATACGGCAGCTTGAAAATGAACTCAATGGCCGCCCGGCACCCGGTAATTCGGAGGCTCACTCGCAGAGAATTCAACAGCTTGAAAGTGAACTCAATACAGAGAAAGAAAAGTGCGCAGCGTTCGAAAGAGATCTTAGCGTCCGGGCTACCGCCCACGACGACGTCAAGGGCCGGATGGAGGAGGCGAACTCCACCAAAAAGGAACTCCTCGAGAATATGGAGGCCTTGCAACGGGAATTTGTCGAAGAGCGAAAGTCACTCGAGAATGAGATTAAGGGACTCAAGGCCCGCATCGAAGACACCGAAGATGAAATTGAAAACTTTGGCGAATCCAGAGAGAACGAGAAGGCCACTTACATTGAGCGGATGCATGACCTGGAGGCCGAGATCGAAAGGTTGCAAAAGGAACAAAAGGACGAGGCGCTCAAGACCCAAGGCCAAGTTGAATTCCTGCGCAACGAGGCCCGACTCCAGAGGGAGCAAAACGAATCGCTCGAGAAACAACTCCAGACGGTGAACGACGAGGCAAAGAGGTTAGCCAAGACTTTGAATTCCACTCAGGAGACCGTCGAGGTACAGCTGAAGGCACTTCGTGATGTTCACGCGCAACTGGCTGCAAACGACGACACAACCGAGGATCTTAATGATCTCATTGATGCGCTTGTCTACCGAGCAACAGATGTCGCAGCCAAGATGAGGACTCTGGAGAGCGATAGGTCGATAATCAGGACAGGCCTTGAGCAAGCAGAGGAGCAGATCAAGGCCTTGAAGGCTGATATCTTCGGAACAAAGGAAAAACTGGCCTCCGAGGAGGACTGCTCCAGGCATCTGAGAGAGAACTTGAACGAGGAGAAGGCCAAGGTGGCTGCCCTCGAGCAAGAGGCTGCTGAGAACCGAGAGCAGCTAGACCAACTCCGCGCCAAGATTGCCGATGGCGAAACGGGTTCAGAAAGCCTCCGAAAGAAGCTGGACGAAAAAGAAGAGCGGATCAGCTCCATCACCGAGGAACTCGCGTCCCGGCAATCCCAAGTCGGTAGTTTGGAAGAGGAGCTTCGGCTCTACAAGGAAAAGATGGACAAGTCTCAAGCCAAGCTCACGGCTGTCCTTGGTCACTTCGAGTCTAGATCCGAGAAGACTAAGGATCTGACACAGCGTCTCTACTCCCAAAACGACAGACTATGTCGACTTTTGGAGCGATTGGGTTTCGCGGTCACTCGCCAAGACTCAACGATGATGATACAGAAGGTCCCGAGGTCTGAGAGAAGCACTATGAGCCAGATTCACAATGCCAATGACCCATCGGATCCTGGACAATCCATGATGCGTCGCTCTGGCATGGTTGCCGGTCGCACTTTGGCCGATAGCACCGACCTCGCGCTATTGTACTGGATGAATGACGCCGAAGATCCTGACGCGGAGACGGATAAGTACGAGGCCTTCATGACACGTCTGGGCAGCTTCGACATGGACCTATTTGCCGAGACGGTCTACAGGCGTGTCAAGGATGTCGAACATCTCGCTCGGAAACTTCAGCGAGATGCGCGCGCTTACAGGGAGAAGGCGCATACCCTGCAGCGGGACTCGCATGAGAAGATTGCCTTCAAGCATTTCAAGGAAGGGGATCTCGCTTTATTCCTCCCCACAAGAAACCAAACAGCCGGTGCCTGGGCTGCGTTTAACGTGGGCTTTCCTCACTACTTTCTGCGAGAGACTGACGCGCATCGTCTCCGCTCGCGTGAATGGCTCGTCGCTCGCATCACTCGGATACAGGAGCGTGTGGTAGATCTTTCGAAGAGCCTGCACAAGCAATTACCAGATAACGATTCGGTCAATGACGAGGAGGATGACAACCCGTTCCAGCTCTCAGACGGCTTGCGATGGTATCTGATCGATGCACACGAGGATAAGCCGGGTGCCCCTGCCACACCTGGATTGGGCAAGTCTACAATCGCGACAAACAATGTCGAGGCCATGGCGGATATGCATACTCATGCGCAGGCAAGCGGCAAAGACAAGCAGCGGGCAAATCCTCACAGCATTGAGGGCGTCAGCAAAGCGCTGAGCAAGAGTCTCGAGAGTCGTCGGAGCAGTTCCAACTCGAAGAAGGCTCTCCCTTTCGCCGTTGGTGGAGGTGCGGCGCTGCTCAAGGGCAATGCTTTGGGCAGCGAAACCAACTCACTCCGCGCAGCTGCGCCGGATACTCCGACAGAAACGAGCCCGCCCGAGGACGGGCCGCCTGAGTCATCGGCTAATGGGCACGAGCATTCGGGACAGGCTGGGCAAGCTTCGAGCCCGCTTGCGGAAGAGGGTCACCCCGCGCAGGCGGGTGATGAGAGGCCCAGTTCGCCCGAGGTACGAAACACGATCGATTCCCTCGTCGGTCCTTAGACTCCCTTATCTCTGTGTTCTCTCCCCTGGGCTACACTCACTGATTCCGATCAGAAAGCTCGATCGCCCTCAAAACTGCAGCGCCAGAGGAGCGGGGCCAGCGTTGAGAGTCCAATGAAACGGAGTATCGTATGGGACTCTCTGTGGAGCGTTGACTTGAGCTTTGAGAGCAGCGGCAGTGGCGGCGCCAAGAGAAAGCGGGAGGGGCAGGAGAGGAGGTGAGGTCTTGAGAGAATGGGTAAGGGGGCCCAGCCGGCAATATACAAGCATTACACATAACACCCGCAGCCTGTCTAATAAGGGGGTGTCCTGGAGTATCTTCTGCTTTCTTTGCTTTCAGCACGTTGGGATAATTCATCAGCTGCAAGCTAAAGGCTATCCAGAGGCCTGAGCTTATGTAGTGTTTGTTGTACGATGTCCTTTGTATCGGTATTTCCTTTGAGCTATTTTGGGGCAAAGCCGTGTCCGGTTTGCACCTATGGCTGTGTACTTCGGGCCATCTGCTTCTGATCGAGGACCACCAACGACGGCGATCGTGCTCCTGCAGCTCCATTTAGAACATGTTTTTACAGGGTATTGAGAGTGCGGGTCTCTGTTAGAGAACGGCAAAGCGGGCGCAGCGCAATGGGAGATTTTCTTATTCTTATTTTGGTGTTCATTGGAATAACAAGAGAGGGAGATGGACTTGGACGAGATTGCATGGCGTGTTTTGGGATGGGATAGATGACCTTACCGATATCTTTCTGGACTTTGCTCATTATGGTCGTGCTTCACTCAATATTCCCTACTTCATGGTGATCTCAGGATTCAGTAACACAAGTTGCTGGGCTTGACGTAGCTCAACTGAACTTGGTGTAATAACACATGACTATCTGATTGTCACTTGGGTGCAAACGGCTTAATGCTTGGTATCGGTTATTCAATCATTATATGTAGCAGACTCCTTCTATGGATTTTTTGGCGATGAACGCTTGATCTATGTTCAGCATGACTTGTCCTAACGTCTTAGCCTAGAGCCTTTGGCCCATTGTCCGTTCAAATGGCCCCCTTGGACAGAAGATATTCATAGTCCTTTGATACAGTTTTGGCAGTTGGATTGGGTCTATAACAATGTGTTCTGTTGAGTACACTGTAGATTCAAGTAAATCGTTGGCATGCGTGATTCTAACATCTGTAGCATGGGAGTGACACTGACGACTTGGAAGATGTTGCCACACTTCACAAAGGCTATCAAGTCACTCTTGTTGCTCATCAAAGAAATACCTGTGCAAAAGGATGGCAACAATGCACCTCCCTGAAGCCCTCCCCGAAGTAACATTCGGGGGCTCAGCTGGTGGTAGAAAGTTCCCATTTGCTACTTATATCGACTCTTGAAACTGCCGTTATATTTCTCAAGCTTTTCTTTTTCACCTGTTAATATCACAGCGAACTGAAACCAAAGCGGCATGAACAATAACTTGGCCAACGCATATCAAAATCCTCCCGGCCAATGGGTCCGACCTCGAGCAATACCATCGATCACAGAAATTCTTGGGTGCTGCCCGGACTACGGAGACCCCCAGCTGGCTTATAGGATCCTTGGCTTACATTCGACACAGCAAACACCATTAGCTCATAGACCGGACCCAGTGGACTTCACAACGTGGTGCAACACAGTGGCCCAGTCGATCTACGACTCGGCGGAATTCTCGAAACCGGGTTCCGTTCAGCAACGACGCTTCCTCGAGGCCAACAGACGGTTTCTGTCGGCGATCCACAGTCTCGCGGGCATACGGAGGCCCGAACATGAGGACTGGAGACCAGACAAGAAGATTCAGATCGCCCCCTGGAGCAACGCTGGCAGATGCGACGACGCTCCGCTTGATCTGGAGGCGTCCAACTGGGACGACATGGTTGTGGTTCCACTACCATACAATGATTTTCAGCGGACTTACGGATCGATCAAAGTGGCGAAAAAGGAACAGATGGAGCGAGAAAAGGAGAAGAAACGAAGAGCATGGCTGGCAACGAGGCATATGATCGCCGATGCGGAAAAACGAGAGCTGCACGACTTAAGGGACGTTTTCTCTTGCTATGGCTTCTGTGCCGAACCCGTATTTCGATTCCCTCAGGATAAGCTAGCTAACCAGAAGCGGGCTCTCAGCCACACCTTTTACGCCGGTCCGGTTCCAAGAGACGAGAATAGCTTGTGGTACGCCCTCGCGTAAGTATGGCCCTATCCCCCCTGCGTAGGTTAGGCTGACCAACGTTCTTCTTAGGATCCTGGTCGAAGACGATCCAGTTGATGCGAAATGGATCAAGGGAAAAGTTGCCGAATGGTTCTATGAGAATCTAACAAACCCATCTTCAGAGAGATACCGAATGTACCATCACTTACTCTCAGACTCGGTGGACAGCGTGGACCCGGACGACACGGACGATTGGGGTGCGCTCGACATCCTGCGTTGTTTGAATAGAAACGACGTGATGGCAGGAATGCCGAGGGAAGCAGGGTTCCACGAGATGCTTCATCTAGTGGCGGACTACTTTGACACTGAAGTCATCACATTCACCCGTCCCCCATATCCAAGTACGTACAATAATGATAACCAGGGTATGAAGCAGTGGCTACAGAGACATCCGTACGGCATGAGGGTGTACGGGAAGCAGTCGTCTCAGGAAAACTACCGGCTGTGGAGGTTCCAGGACAGAAAGCAGATCCTTCTCGTGACGGATCCTGAATTGCGGTACTTCCAGCCCGTTGTGCGCGTGACACCCGAACTGCCCCGGTACGAGGCCGGCGACAGGTCGCTTCACGGGCACTATATCAGCACGGTGTCGTTCGATGTCTGGGACCGCCACATGCCGATGCCATGGTGGCCCGGGTTCCAATGGGACGCTCAGAACGACCAATGGACTGGGGACTGGGAGCACGACCACCTGCGCAGTGCCATTTCTGTGCACAGTAAACTGGAAATGAAGCCGAGCGACATCACGACTGGCGTGATCATGCACTCGGTCAACCACAGCCAACTGATGGGGCCGTACTTCAAGTACGAGCCGCCCAACGTGGCTCCCGCTCTCAGACCATTGTACAACCTGAGGACCTCGTACGTTGGCGACGCAGACTCGAACAGGAAGGCTTTGGTGCGGTGGAACAAAGCATCGCGGCTCAGGTGGACTTCTGCGAAACCCCAAGCTGGCCAAGCATTGGATCCTCCGCCGGCCGTCCGGGACTTCGACGCCCGAATCGGCTCGAACCGGCTTCTTCCCCGGTTTCCATCCAAGAGGGAGTGGAATGCAATGACGAGCGGAGGCCGGGACTATCTACACCAACACTACATGGGACGTCACGAGAGTGGTGGATGGCTGAGGTTAGAAGCAACGGAGACGGAGAACAGACGTCCGGATTGGCATGATAACAAGCGGAGAAGGAAAGTTGCGGGCAGCACTTAGCTAGCAGGAGAATTAGGGGATGAGACATAGCTTGAATGCGCTTTTGCTGGAAGATCTATGTGATGCTCTGCTGATACTAGTCGTGACATGCAACGCATACACGGCCTAGCCACGCGAACCGGAGCCCATTCTCGAGGCTCATACTGTAGGGTCACGCTTACAAACGACATGTCCTGAACATGGTTTGATTTACAGTTATGATTTATGAATGCAGCAAAACGTGGTTTGTGAGATACCAAGATCCGGATGGATGTCAAGCCAAAAAAGCAGCATGCATATGCTCGAATTCGACTTTCAGCCAAGTGAGGGTGTGTAGGGGAGCTCCAACATTAGCCCAACAATGCTTTGCTCGTAGCACGGTTGAATTCGATGGACAGGACCTCAACGGGAAACCGTGATTTTGCCGGGCTACCAAGGAGCACATTCGTGTCGGGCCTCCGGTCCTTGAACGGGCAAAAGACGGAACCGTCTAGACTTGTTATTAACCCTGGTGCGGCATTCTTGACCCATTGCCGTGCGACACTGGAGTCACTGAGTGCCATCGTAAGAGAAGGGCCAGCAATTATAAGACGAGGAGAACCCTCGCTGAGATATGTGTGTTACTAGGAGAAGTTGGTGATATCAAAGAGGCCTGGTTCTCATAAAGATCGAATCAAAGCGATATTCGCTTGTATTTACACAGTATCCTTCACGTTCCATCTTACACAAGACATTTTATTCAAAGGCCCTCAGACACGTTCATCATTCTGGTTCTGGCTGTATTCCCCAACAATTTCTTCCGAGCCATCATCAGGGTCGGTAATGCCAGTCATTTTGGCAACGACGACAGCGGCGAAAAGATCACCGCTGACATTGGTGGCGGTACGGAATCGGTCAATAAACCAATCAATGGCGACGACGACACCATACATTCCACTGGGCGGGATGCCAACGCTAGAAGAGATCATGACGGTCAAGACCAGAGAGGAACTGGGAATGGGTGTGGTTCCAATACAAGCCAGGGTCGATAGCAACAGGATGATGATGTAGTCCGCTGCGTTGAGTACGTGACCCTGCGTTTGGGCGAGAAATACGACAACGATGGGGAAGTAAATGGCGGTTCCGTCCATATTTACAAGACACCCTAGTGGGACGGTGAACTTGTTGACGGTCTCGGGAATCTTGAGCTTTTCACGGCAGCAGCGCATGGTAACGGATAGAGTAGCGGCCGAGGAAGCGGTACCCCAAGCTGTCAACCAAGCAGGCGAGCAGCTGAACCACAATGTGTAAGGGTTCTGGCGCGTGAAGGCGAAGAAGAGGATGGGGAGGATGACGAAGAGGTGCAAGAACATTGAGCTGATGGCTCCACCCATCAGGACACCCAGGTTGACACCAATATCGTTGATGTCAAGCCTGAACATGTTGGGCAGGATGAGGAAGAAGACACCGATAGGGGCAAGCTTGATGAGGAAGGTAATGATAATCATGATGAGGGCCTCGACCTCAGTGACTGCCTTGATGATAGCGGAGCGACCGCCGCGATCGTCAATGAGGTAGCCCACAACGACGGCACTGACGAGGACGGCGAGGAGATGGTCCGAGGCGAGGGCATCGACAACATTGGCTGGGATCAGGGAGTTGAATAGCTCGGTGACGGTGGCTGGGATGTCTTGGTCCTTGCGCGACTCGTACGACTCTTGGTCCTTAGCGGACATGCTATCCGTCGCGATGGAATCGGCTGAGGCGACAGTCATGAGGCGGGCCCAGACTTGAGATGTCATGATGATGGAGTGAACGATGGCCAGGATAGTGGTAATGACGTAGTATCCGATGGTCCATTTTGCGAGCTTGGCGCCGCCATTGGAGATTTCCTTGAGCTTCTGAACAGCAAGAATCATGGCCGTCACAATGAGGGGCAGGACTAGTGGTCGTGTCAGCTTGCGGCACTCTGGAGGGAGTACCTGGAAGATGATCTCTGGGAGTATGTAGGCGAAGAAAAAAAGAACATACCGACAGCCTTGAGGGACCGCAGCCAGAGGTTACCGGGGATGATGAGGATGGTCGTCGCCGCATCAGGGATATCCGGGTGGACGCTCTTGACACCCAGACCGATGGCAACCGCGATGGCGGCGGCGATGATGATCTGTACGGCAGAGCCTGGCTCGATGACGGGGTGCCACCACGGCTTCTTCTCATGAACAGATTCGTTCGAGGCGACGGAAGGCTGCTGAGCCTGCTCCATAGAGGAGTTCTCCTGAACGGCCTTGTCGGCGGTGCCGTACTCCGACTTCTCCATCGTTGGCAGTTCTCTTGAGCTGTAGCACACACGACTCTAGTGGATCATGAAAAGAGATTTGGAGATGCAGGGTTGGGAAAGAGATGGATATAGGAGCCCGCAACAAGATCGCTGCTACGCTGAGAAGGGAGAGGAGAGGAGAAGAGAGGAACTTCGACCCGGATCGACGGCCCTTAGAGAGGGATATATACGGGAAGACAACCGGGTTCGTGGGTTAGGTTGATCTCATGGGTTGCACCGAGAAGTCTTGTCTATCTATCAGCATGTGGCGATCCGGGACCAGTTGTCTGCGGTATAAACACCAAATGTGGTTACATCTTCCTGAAGAAAGGGGCTGAGCTGGAGGCAGTCCGCATGGGTGGTCTGCTGGTTTGGCTGGGATGTACCGCCAGGAAGGATTTCACCGAGATAGGGCACGGCACGTATATTTATCTTGCCAATGATGGAATCAGAACTGATAAGGCACAGCAGTTGGTATCTTCCACGCGAAAGGAAGGTGGAAGAGGATCCACTTCGTCCCGCGTTACCCATCAGTCACTCTCGATTTGGGAGCGGGCCGCCTGCGGTGACTTGGCCAATCCTTCGTTCTGGACTGGCAATTCCTCGTCTGCCTGTCTGCCTTGGGCATTCGTACCTGCACACACACATGCGAATGAGACATTGGAATGGCCACAAACTGGCTTGGGGCTCGTGGTACAAGAGACAAAGTCAGATAGCGAGGATGTGGGCTGCATGCATACGTAACTGGGGCCATCAGGGGTCCGGAAGAGGGGGGGTGACGGGAGTCTTTCTGGGAACCAGAGACTGTCGTCGGAAGGAAGCGGGAATGGGCACACTAACCCGTGGACACCAGACACCAGACGACAAGCGTCAAGAGATAGGGAGATGGGGACTGACTGGTCGAGTTAGTTCGATGCGTCGGGGTGTTCGTCTGGGCATTGGCCTTGGCTCGAAAAACAACTTGGCGGTGATGACGGGGCTTTGATGGTGGAATGCCACTAAACGGGCGAGGAAGGTCGTCTCCCGATGGCCTGCTGCTGCCGTCCGCCGTCCGCCGTCCGCCGGCCGCTATCGTCGGGATAAAGAGCAAGGTGTTACGGGATACGCGCAAAGAGCCTCATTTTGGGCTTTGCAACCTTGCAGTCACGACGGGCCGCTTATATGATCAACTCGACATGAGACTAATACCTTGGATTAGCTGGGAGACTTCAGACGAGTTCTCCATTGAAAAAGTTTCGCTTTCGGAAATCCACTCAGTAGGGCACTGAGAAATTCATCGCCTACCCATAGTAACAGAAGAGAATGACACGGCAAATGGGTGCTCAGACTCCAGTTTTCAGTCAAGTCGCGAGCTAGCCAGAAGACCCGTGAGTGGAAGGATTCGAGGTTCCAAGACCATCCAAGGCTAGATACCAAGAGGCTAGAAAACAAGATGTTCATTTGGCAGCGTCAGACATGACTCTCAAGCGAGGTTAGCGTGAGGTCACCGCCCGCCTATTGGTCTGAAACGGGGGATGGCGTGCCGCGCCGAGCATTGCCGAGAGGCTCGGCGGGAGCTACGAAGACGAGGGTCGGGGATGGGCTCCGAAATTTGAGCATGGGGGCGGGGGAAAAACCAGTAGACAAATGTCTTGGCCGCGGCGGCTGGGGTCTTTCACTTCATCTGACTTTCCGTCTACTGCTCACTCCACCCGGATACTATGGGTTCCGCCTGAAGCCGCAGGAAAGCGTCGCAGGTCTCGTGGGCGGATCGATCGACATGCTGTCAATTGCTCCCTGTTCTCGCGGCAGGGAGCGCTTTCCTTCGCATTCCGTTACCCGTTGTCGACTTAAAGAAGATACACACCAGTCAACGTTCCTCGAATATTACGTAGAGCGTTACAGGATGCAGGGTACTTATGTGGGCAGCCACGCGCCCAGGAAGCCTTTGTTTGTAATGGCTTGGATATTATAGCTTGGGGGCTCGAGGACGTCCGAGTCTGACCATTGACATTTGAATGGTCACTGCGGTTGCCCTGTTTACTGGTAATCCAAGCCGATAAGACGTTTTTTCTTGGGGGTTTCAATGTCTGTTTCATGTTTCTTGTTCTGCTCGATGAAAGTCTTGTCTATCTTTCTGATGGTGGAGTTGGGTGTGATAGGGTCTTGATTTTGGCGCACCCAGCTCATTTGTCACAATATATAAGCTACTATTACTGCCCACGTAACTAACGGTATCGTTTTGTTACGTGACATCATTTGTGGGGAGGCCAAGTATGGAGAGTGGGCATTATAACCGTCCGATACTCTGTTTTCCTATTGTTGGGACTGGGGAGGGGACTCCCGTGCTGTTCAGTCTTCCGCTTGGGTGGTCTCGAGGACTGTACACTTGATCTATGGCTGCGCGACCCTCTGTTTCTTGTACGACAACACGGTCCCTTGATCTCAAACTAACGAGTCGTACAGGTAAAGCCATTGAGCAAAATTCACCTCCTGACAAAATGGATACCAAGGCTGGTACTGTTGACATAAATAGGTTGTTGATCGCCAACCGTTAGCTATATCATCTGAACCCGCAGCTTCTCGTACAATTCTTGAAGGCTCATCCATCTGCATCAGTTACTACCATAAGAGCCAAGGGATATTTTTCTTATCTAGCGTGCTTTAAAGTGAAAGGCGCTGGAAGAGTCCGGCGGGAAGAACCTAGAACCGCGATAATGTCTATGAACAAACAATTTCAGAGCCAAAGCATAAATCAGCGAGCCACTCACGGCTTCCGTCTCGCGAGTACTCTGTTGTAGAAATCTATGGAGTAAAACCAAGCTAAATAGACGAAAGCCATCCTTTGAGTAGGGTGCTTAATCCAATAAGCGCCGGACTAGATCTAGGTTATTAAGCCCTGCAAATCAACGAGACTGTTCCGAAGTCCATGGATTTCCGTGACTAGCTTTTGGCGCCGAGTAGTCTGGGTCTCCGGCTCAGAACCAATGCGAAGCAGGTCATCGTCAGAAAATTGAGAGACGGTAGTTGGGCAGAAAATTTCTGGCAGCGGCACCAAGA
Source organism: Colletotrichum navitas (assembly GCF_030913465.1). NCBI lineage: Eukaryota > Fungi > Ascomycota > Sordariomycetes > Glomerellales > Glomerellaceae > Colletotrichum > Colletotrichum navitas. Next base: position 92,946 of record NW_026850653.1, read on the forward strand.
TGTGACGCTCAACAACCTGCTTGCAAACATTGTCTATAAAAGTCTTCATTGCAACCTATCGAATTGTGAGAAATTCCTATAAGAATGGGGGACATCAGCTACCTTGTAATAGGCATTCAACCCAGACAGAGCTTCTTCACAAGCCTGATGATCCATATTGACACACATTTTAGGCTGTAACGCATCTGCAAGCGGGTTACAGTCGTCTGGGCGAGACTCAAGGTCCAATCTTGATTTGGAAGGAGCCATGGGATCTATAGCATCTTTGGGAGCCGAATTATGGTAGTCTCTGCGAGCTTTCTGTATGTTGTCGGTATAGTAATGGTTGTACGTAATGGGATGTCTTTCTTCATCAAGCAATATCTTGCGTAACTCTTCAAAAGCGTGAGTTCTGAATTTTTCTAACCGCTCTTGAAAAATCATGGTCAGTTCTCGTCGCAAGCGATCTTCGGAGAAGAGTGTAGAAGCCGCCTGGTGAACCCATTTGCAGACGCCGTCCATAACTCCAGAAAGGTGGTCCTCTGAAATCTGGCGCCATGGACCTGACTGTTCATGAAAAAGCTCGGCAAGCAAAACGTGACTGTAGTTACCAGGAAGCTCCCGGCCCCTGGTCTGTAAATAAGTCTGCAGCTGTTATTCACTACTCAATAAAATGGGAGCGAAGAACATACTTGCTGAATCCACATAATCATCTCGTCTTTTGTAACTGTGAGCTGCGCATTTGCATTAATATCGCTGGATTTATTTGCCTCACGATTTGGATCGTTCACTATTGTTCGTTTATGACCCCGACTACGCATTAGTGCGGCAAATTGGCCGTTTTGTTGATGAATAAGAGAACGGAGACGGGTGCCATTTCTTTTGTCAAAAAAGTGCACATCTGAGCTGTGGTAATTTCCTTCGAGGGCGGCCTGAGCAAGCGTGTAGTATCGCATGCTCAAATGTATCATAAATGAGCGGATGTCACCAAGAGACCGGCGCTCTGGTCCAATCGCCTCGAGTTCGTCCTCTTTTGATGCTAGGACCCGCCGAATCTCAACCTTGACCTTCGGTAACTCCTTCTCAAGGTGTTCATCTAAGAGTTGTTGCAAGAAGATCTTGAGGTTTTCTATACCGACACGGGCCATATCAAGGTCTTGGACTTTCCAAGCAGGCAAGGTGAAGAACTTTGCCTCCAGCTCAGAGCGGTTCAGCTTCGCACCCAAGGCCTTCATCTCCGCAGGGCTTGGATTCTTGAGCAGGAAGAAACCAAGCTTCAACTTGATAGTGTCTTGATTCTTTGCAGTTTTAGCAAGCTTATCTTCATTGCCGGTGTTGATAAGATCGGGCTTGGTGATAATTCCCACAGTACGTTGGCCGTCTGGGTCGTACTCGCGGGCGATCTTGATGATGCCTTGGTTTGCGATGTCGTTACTAGCTTGAACAACAGCGAGAATAATAGTTCTGGTGCTATACAAGTAGCTCCTGACCATGGCATGGACAGTGTCAACATCTCCTTCGGACTGTTCCTCGTTGGCAACAGAGATGAGGCCAGGAAGGTCGACGACACTGAGTTGTAGTCCGATTGGACCTGTAACTTCGATGCGGAGGGCATCTGAAGCGAAGGCCGGATCGTTCGAAGAACCGGTAAAACCGCGGATTCCCATGAGCTTAGATGCCTCTTCAATGGCAACTGGAAGGTCCGAGAGGTCTTCTTTCATCTCACGCTCATAGTTGCGAAGGGTTTGTGCGACATCGGCGGAACGACCAGAATGAGGACGAATGAATGCCTTGGCTTTTAACGGCTCATTGGAATGGCGCAATATGATCTCAGTCGGAAACCGAGTGCAGAGACCCGCTTCTCGAGGAAATGGTATACCAGTGATTCCCTCAAGAACAGAGCTTTTCCCAGCAGACTGATCACCGCAAACAACCAGCTGAGGCAAGTCAACCAAATCGCCAATGCCGCTGGCTCGGATCTTCTCAATCTGGTTAAGACGGTGGGCAGACCGTTTAGAACGCAGGCCATCAGTCGGGACAGTGGTTCTGATCGGACCCGATACTGCCATTGTGAAGGTTTGTCGTTTTGGCTTGAATAGATCGCAATAGATTAATATGGAAGAAAATGGTTTGATTTGTTAATTGTGATAAACGATACGATACTCATAAATACAAAACACAAGAAGAGTTGTAACAGGTTATTTATCAACAGAAGTTTTGGCATTTGAACCCGCTCTCTCATATGAAAATGCATGTGAAAAACACATGTTGCAGAACTTATCTCTGTATTGGTGGTCAGTCCTGTCCTATACTCATCTAGGGCGATGATGCAACCAGAAGTAAGTTAAGGTTTGATCTAATTAAGTACATGCAGATGCAAGAAAAAATTGCCCTTACAGATCTCATCAGTAGGGCATGGAATGTGTTGGATCAATCATACGTTGACGCATATGCATGTATGCAGGCAACTCTGATATCAATAGGTTTTCATATCAAAACTGCAAGCATGGAAGGAAACTCCTCAACAATGCTAATCATATCCCATGTGATCATGTTTCATGCTGAAGGCATTGGTAATAAACCCAATTTTGGTGGTAGCATGCAGCTTTGTACTGTTGCTGTTAGCAATGGGCCCTCAAAGAAGGTGAGTGAGTCTCTCGCAAGGATGTGCCCTGTCATGAAGATAGAAAGCTGCTCATGGGTACTGGCAATAAAAGTCACATATTAATAAAAGACCGCGAGGACTATTATGGAGTAATATACATAGTATAATCAAATATCGCGACTTGCGATTATTGGAAGTCTTTCTCAACAAACTACTTTCTTTGGGGCTAGGTGCCCAATATTAAGAGAAGAAGCTTCAAAGTAAGATTTGGGATGGTCTATTTACACCCACATGATTTTATTCCATCATCACCATCATCACTACGCGTCCCTTTCCCACACCATATGCTGGATACATTTGATGAGCCCCATGCGACACCTTTGCCGCTGAGACATTGGGTTCTGTAACTATTCATGTTGTTATCATGACCACTCAACCCAACCATTACCTGACTTGGTTTCATAAACAATAGCCAGATCCTTTGGTTTGTCTCCCAGTCCGGACTGTCTGATTTAGGATAATTCGAGATTATCAATCTTTTCTTGAATGTACCAAAGGCTGAAAGGTAGCGAAGATAAGGGATCGTGGCACATGCCAGAAACCTGCTTCAAACGTCTAACAAATTGCTTATCAGAAAGGGTTTTTCTCATTGGATTAATTGAATGGCTAGAGTTTGAACCTTATTGCCTACGCAACACTACATAATCAGGGTATGAATCAGTTTACCGACTACTTCACCATGACAGCTTTGTTTACTTTATCTTTTCTTTTATTTTAAGTAAAAACTTCGATTGTCAGGTCACCTTCTACCTAGCAAGCCTATTCCTGAAACTGGCTTATCCCAAAGTCTGCAAATAATGTTTGAGACATTGAGGCTTGTCTATCCCAGACCCTCTGGCCTTCACATGTGAACAATGCGGTGAGTAGGCGATGCCACTGAATCGTTGATAAGAAGCTCATGTTACTGCACAGGAAGTCAAAAGGCAGCCGATATTCTCCCTCGCCAGGAAGTGACTTCAAAGACAGAGTTCCCGGGCATTTGCAAGATTGCGTCAATTTTGTGAAGCCGCGGGCGCTGACGTAAGGACAGACAGATAGCCGATAATTACGCCACCACTCTAATCTTCTTTTAACCTATTTCTGCCGCAAACACGGTCTAATTGTCAGAGTTAGGATTCGTCGAGGACCTTAGACTCGACTGAGCTCGTTTAGCTTTCACCAGCTTTAACCTGGCCCTCAACATCAGCGAACTTGAAATTTATCTCGACTAGCTTTCACTTTACAGATCATCCAATCTCGATCTATCCTCCCACTAATCTAATGATTGATACGTTTTTTTATTGCATCTTTCACATGCTCGCCATAAAGTCGAAGCGTTCTGAAGCTTGTGTGTTGTTATCTCATCGGCTCGGAACCCGAACTTCAGAGTAGAAAAGCCGATGTCCTTCTCTCCCTGAAACAGGTAATTGAATAAGGTAACCTAGATTTCTGTGATCACTTTTCGACGTGTGATGTAACAACAACGTACTGTTTTGGTCTTTAAGACATTCAAAATTCTACAACACCGTTTGGCTTTCTTTCCCATCAAAGGAATATTAAAAATTCGCACTAGTAATACAAATCCATTGTGTATCAAAGTTCCTCATGAACTTATGAGCAGGAAGTGCTCGTCCTCTCTTTGGAGACGCGTTAGTCAAGGTGAAGTCTTCTCATCCTGGGTGGCTTTGCCTCCACGAGGCTATGAATAAATGCTCTACCAGAATAGAAGGGTCTCCTTTACTGTGGGTATGCTCATGGGCCAACCACCCAAAGCCTTCTCTTGGCAACACCAGTACATCCCCAATCTTCCGTGGAGCCATCAGCGATTCCAGTTCGTCGCCCGTATGTTCTTGACCCGTTGCCCGTGAGAAGTAGTCCATCATGACTTGAGTAGATGCGAAAGGGCCTGTGGTAGCCATTACGTCTTCAAAAGTGGTTGGGGAACCCTCGGACGTGGAGTTGAGTAGTATTTAAAGGTTGTCTGTTACTTGGCCAACCAGCATTTGCATAGCTGGATGCCCCGGCTTAGCCAGTACTGTGTACTGGCAAAACTGTACTGAGTACGGAGAGCCGCTCTAGATGGGCTTCTTGTGGTGGTCGTTCTCTTTATGCGCCGTAGATATACGTATCTTCCGGGGGGGCGGGTTATGTAGGTGGTCCGGACTATTATATGTTCCGGTCCCGGTGAAATCTCGCGCGATGCCATGAAGGCATCGCGACAGCATTATAGCATGACGTATTGGATGCTTGCCAGTTTGGCTGCGGTCTATAATTAACCGTTTTCTGTATTTTTGTTTTAGCTCAAACATCAGTTAAATCAAAAACCACTACAAAAGCAGGGTTTAGCCACCGCCAATCATTGCAGCTTTCCTTGGCGCATCGAGTGCTTCCCACAGCCTGGTCAGTAGAGAGCATGTTGCTGACAGGCCTTTCAACAGCCGCAACAAAGTATCACTCAGCCTAGGCTAGACATCATCTCGCGCTGATCATTAACAGTCAGCTGTACCTACAATTTTTAATGAAGGCTTACCTAGTGTAGTAATTCTCAAAGAAGAACGCAAGCACGTTAGCCGATAACATTGACACGTTTTTCCTAGACATGTTGACAACAAAGGTAATCACTTGATGGTCAACAAGTAAACTGACATAATTATTATTGTTAGTTAGTAATTGGCACGTATTGTTCTGCGATAAGAGGCTTTTACACTATTCCTTATATCCGCGGATACAGGAGCTTTGTGTGATGGTCAAGTATCGCTCAGTGCAAATAGCGTTGCACCTACTAGGCTACTAATGCTTTGCGGGAGAAGAGCGCATAATTAGCTGAATGCATAGGGGTCAAGAAGATAAGACAATTCTTTTAGGGATTAGGACCAAAACATGGTCAGACCTTGGCATTATCTTTAGCAAAGGCTACACTTTAGGTTTTAGGAGTAGAATAGACTTAGGACAAGCGGAAAGAAGGGCTGGTAACAGAGTCCAGGAGCGACAAACGGTTAACAGTGCTGTGAGAAGTTTGTTACCCAGCTGTGGTGTCCTCAGAAGAAATTTAATAAGATAACCAACTAAGTGCATTTTAAAGATCTACTATATCGGTATTATAAAGACATCACAATTACTACGCGATATATACTAATTTATAGTGTTTTTACAAGGTATTACATATCTTTTCTCATGATAACTTACAAAACCAGCTACTACATGTTTTTCACAGCAGCACGAAATGTCAACCTGCTTGGATCCAGGCACAGTTTAGAGATGTGCTATTGGCAAGCCATTCTTGAGTGTAACCAATCTCGTGGAGGAAAGTCTACGTGGCATGAGGTATGCGTTTCAACACAAGAAAACAAAAAAACCAGCAATACCGGCACTTGTGACATTACTTTAGCTATGTTGAAGGTGTCTCATCAATGAAACAACCCATGCAGTTTCTGTGACAAAGCTGATAGCGTTTATGAGGTCCGTCACATGAAGTGCAGCAAGATGAAAAGTCCTCCTTGCTGGCAGCTGACTTGAGAACAAATTCCATCAGATGTGACCATTCTATTGTACAATGGCTCCAAGCGGTGTATTCATGGATTCGTCTCCAGGCCCTCTTGATACTCACTGAAACACGCTGTTTAAGGATGACAGCGAGAATAAACCAGTGTGAAAGTAGCTAGGCTAAATGAGGGTGGCAAGGTAAGTTGATACGGTTCGGGTTGTCGAATGATGTGTCAGGCAGTTATTGTCGCACGAAACAGCTGCCCCACCCTCCTTGACCGGAAACGGTACACCGTAACTTTACCTTCGGGGTGAAAGGGCAAGCAATCCCGTGGTCAATATGGGGGAGCCGTGTAGTGTACAAAAACATGAGACGAGTGAGGATCGGGTGCTACACACTACGGCAAATGTTGCCGCCAACCTTACACGTGCATATCCAAAATGCCGGTAACCGGGTGTAACTGAATGCGCAATGCAGATCAATCAAAGCGTGCTGTCGCTTGCGATCACTTGTAACAACACTCACACAGTCTATGAAAATCATGTCGTGCTTAGTGGCCGAGTCATTAATATGTCCTGGGTTTCCAATAATGGTTCAGACTCATCTGAAAAAGTGCTCCCTTGCCATGGTGCGCATTTTTGAGGGCCTTAGTGACAGGTCGCTATTAACACGAGTTTGGACGATCAACTTCGTGGGACAAAAATCATCTGATTTCACTCAAAGTCTGATCCGGGAAACCCTACAAGAGGTGGCCTGGTGAGGAAAATATTTGTCAAGTCTAGCCAGTCTATATTTATGCCCGAACAACTTGCTAAAGAAGCCTGATCAATGAACTACGATTGAAACCAGTTTGCGGGAAATGTTCGATGATCGCCTTAAAGATCAATGGACGGATGGACCTCAAGTTCAAGTGTTTAATCCATACGCAAGTCGATCTGCGTCTGCCAAGACTCGGATCATAATACATAGTGCAACCAGATTCTGGGGAAACCCGTTTCTTCGGTCCAAGTCTTGGCGTAAACAAAATTTCTGGCACCATATGCATCGCACGTCGGAACTTCACTCCGGTATCCCTGTCCATTAGGAGGCACCTAGACGAGTGTGATTTGAATACGAGGAACAGCGAGCACGCTTCAGGTCACGGTGCCGTCACGGTGCCAGGACCATCCCAGTTTAAGTTTGTGTCAAAAAAAAAAAAGGGGGGGGGGGGGGGGGGGGGCTCTAGGTATCTGTGTACTGTCGTATTTGCGTGCAGGGGTATCTGTTTGGGAAATCAGTCTTGATTCAAGATGCCGGAACCCGCAAACATCCGTCCGAGGGCAGGCTGAGTTAACAGGATCAACTCAAGTTTGGGATGAAGACGCATCTAGGTATCCTGAGATAAACCAAGGACGCAACTAGTGCTAGCCTGGCCTGCGGCACTGTCACGTTGTAGCAACTGCTGCGGCCGGATAACCGGCTTCTAAACAAGTCATGTTGCAAGATATGGCTCAAAGATGCCACCCCGAATAAAATATGCTCATTTGTGGTGCCACGGGGAAGGGAATGGTTAGTACAAGCCACCGCTTGAGGTTTCAAGACGTGGCGGGAGAGCCCATGAACATAGAAGTCAGTAGGCAGAGGATATGTATATAAAGGTCTCGGTGGAATCTTCGTTGTTCAATTCTTCTTCTTCTTCACTCTTGAGCATCAGCATTCTTTAGTCTATTCCATTCTTCGATCTTTGGATTCATTCCGTGCTGCGCGCGGTTGTTTACTTCACAATCATTACTTACTACGACCTGGAGTCATCCTTTCATTACACGTACGAAAGCTGTTCAACATGAGGTTCACTACGGCCACACTCATTACCCTGAGCCTTCTGGCCGGCAACGTCGTTTCTGGTTAGTTCACTCCCCCTCCCAGAGCTGTGGCATAAAGACGCCCCCAATGAAGATGACGGTTGACTAACAACCGCCTCAGCTCCCACTGCGCCGGTCAGCGACGTTGCTGCTCCCGTCGAGGCTCGTGCTGCAGACTTTGTCGATGCCGCCCACCTCGAGGCCCGCAAAAACAAGAAGAAGAAGAAGAAGGCCAAGGCCGCTGCTAGGAGTATCGCCAATCTAGAGGCTCGTGACAATGATGACGACACTGACGATGTTGCTGCCGTCGAAATCCGTACACCAGACTTTGTGGCCAACGATGCCGCTCACCTCGAGGCCCGCAAGAACAAGAAGAAGAAGAAGAAGGCGAAGGCCGCTGCCAGGGATATTGCCGACCTCGAGGCTCGCGACGAAGAGGGGGATGATGCTGCTCACCTTGAGGCCCGCAAGAACAAGAAGAAGAAGAAGAAGGCGAAGGCCGCTGCTAGGGATATCGCCGACCTCGAGGCTCGCGACGAAGAGGGGGATGATGCTGCTCACCTTGAGGCCCGCAAGAACAAGAAGAAGAAGAAGAAGGCGAAGGCCGCTGCCAGGGATGTTGCCGACTTCGAGGCCCGTGACGAAGAGGGGGACGATGCTGCTCACCTTGAGGCCCGCAAGAACAAGAAGAAGAAGAAGAAGGCGAAGGCCGCTGCCAGGGATATTGCCGACCTCGAGGCTCGCGATGAAGAGGGGGACGATGCCGCTCACCTTGAGGCCCGCAAGAACAAGAAGAAGAAGAAGAAGGCGAAGGCCGCTGCCAGGGATGTTGCCGACCTCGAGGCCCGTGACGAAGAGGGGGACGATGCTGCTCACCTTGAGGCCCGCAAGAACAAGAAGAAGAAGAAGAAGGCGAAGGCCGCTGCCAGGGATGTTGCCGACCTCGAGGCCCGTGACGAAGAGGGGGACGATGCTGCTCACCTTGAGGCCCGCAAGAACAAGAAGAAGAAGAAGAAGGCGAAGGCCGCTGCCAGGGATGTTGCCGACCTCGAGGCTCGCGATGAAGAGGGGGACGATGCCGCTCACCTTGAGGCCCGCAAGAACAAGAAGAAGAAGAAGGCGAAGGCGAAGGCTGCCGGTGCGGCTTAGATTGATGACAACTTACACAGGGCTGCGTAGGGCAAGGGAACATGCCGCCACCACTTGCGAGTGTTTGCAGCACCAAGCATCCACCGTTGATGGTATCACCTGACATCTGGTGCAATTACGGCGACAACCCAAGCGTATGCGGGTGTATGATAAGCTTTTTTGATTGGATGTCTATCAGGAAAGAACAATGGAAAGGAACTGCAAATGTAGTTATAGTCTAAGAACAAATCGGATACTTCTTCGGGCATTAAGCCACGCTCTCGACCTGTTTGATGCTAGTATGCGGTGATATGAGCCTATGGCATCTTGCGTTCTGCATCGTCAGTCATTCAAAATTTTGTGCGTTTATAGCCATAGTTTTCCAAGTGATCTGATCACAGACCCCATGTTCCCGATGTCTGTAGTAGTTGTTTTCTCCGACTTTTGCCAAGAAAACATGATCTGCGTCTCTGCCTATAGTTAGGTAATCATGCCAATAGATGCCAAGATCAGACATATGATCAACAAAATTACAGGTGATATGATTGACCTTGTATGAAGAGTCATGAGCGGAGTTACCGGTTGGGTGCTAGCCTTGCCCCTGAAACCTATAGAACTGGTAGGGTTTCATCATACCGAACAGCGATCCCAATATGGTATGAAGTGAGCCCTAGCAGACGGACGAATCAAACTTGAAATTTTGCGGGACGAGCATGACCACCAAATGGGAAAACCGTTGAAACTCAAGCATATTACCCCTTCTAAGTTTGCTCCAGCTACGCCGTATGCTTCGAAGCACTTCCTGTTTTAAGTACCCAATATCCTCACATTTCATCGTACAAAATTCATCTGCACACTACCAACTCCGAGTCATTATGTTCTTTCCTGGATACTACCTTGATTCAGGCATTTCTCACTGGTTCCAAATCCGATATACCGATTCGATCCGCCGAGTCCATACGGTTGCACTCGCCTTCACCAACATTCCTGACATACTGTTTCTGTGTTGTTTGTTTGACAATCTGTCTGGATCGAGAGGTTGCGATTGAGGCAGTATGAAGTCGGGTGGTGCCTCCAAGATCCAGCGACGTCTTGAGACTTGTATTTGTAAACTTGATTGATAATTCGTAATCAAAGGCAAGAATGATGCTTGGCTCCTCGCTTGCATGAACAATGACTGGCCTGTGAACGAAAATTGATCTATTGTTTTTATTGACTTATACTATGGTCAATCTCGAAACCGAGTCCGATGTCTTTCACTCATAGAAGGCTGTAACCACCGCGTGTCCTAGATGCATGTAGAGCTGGAGGAGACCTGAATCCCTACGAGCTGTATGTACGGGGGCCAATGTAGTAACAAGGATTGCGCAAACAAATGCAACGTGCCTCAGCCAGCAATTCGGCAAACTTGGCTAGGGCTCCAAGAAGAGTTCGCGCTGCCTAAAGGCAGAATGTAACACCCGTAACGGCTGAAATATTGTAATAACGCCAGCCGCAACCGACAAGGGGTCCATGGTACGGAATCAAGGTGTGATATGGCCCTGTTACGGAGCCAGGAGAATTCGACGTGGAACTTGTTAGAATGGATTGTGGAACCGATGAGTTTCACAATCAAATTGATGCGTTGACTAGATATACTTTACACAGCCGAGAGGCTGCAAACTCGGGGTTCCCTCACCCCTGGCAACGAGACGGCCGTTCTAGTCATGCGACCTGCTTCCACACCGAAACGAAACTGTGCACAACCCAATCAAGTAACCAGAGCTCATTAATCAACGATACAGACGTGAACGAGTCAATGGCATTGCTGGCAAGACGGGAGTAGGCAGTGCGCGCTGGTAGGCACATTGTCTTGGTGGCAAACTGCCCAGATATACAATACATCTTATCCAGGGGGCGTCAAAACCGCCGCAGCAGACCTTCAATAGAAGCAAGGTGAATTATAATCGTATTTATCCAAAAAGACTTTTCATTTGAAAGGGCTGGAAAATAAATCAACACAGAAACATCGGTCTCATAAGAATCCAGAGCCCCCTTTCCAAAAGGCAAACCTCTTAATCTTGTTACCATACTTAAGCAAAGAGGGAAAAAAAAGAAGAAGAAGAAGAAAGAAAAAAGTCAAATGAATCCAATTGTATGTAGAAACAGTTATGCCTGTAAGGCGACTAAACCATAAAAAGAAGGATATAAAACTCTTCCCAGAAACGGTCCACGGGGATATCAAATGAGGCAATCGGTATACATTATTGAAACCGGGCCTGTTGAAATAAGTTGCTTGTATTTTCAATATCACAAAGGTCATTGAATATCAAATTCTCACAGCCAACTGGCGTCTCGCCAATCTACATTGTGGCTGCTCTGCTTCCACCCAGCGACGTTGTCGTGTTTACCCTAGTGATGGAGCTCGGTCTCTGAAGGCCCGTCGGTCCTCGTTTGATTAGGTCACCGAGTCCATCCCGGCCATGGTGATACCCCGCTATGATAACTATTATGATATTTTCCCTATCTCTCATTGATTCCCTGATTGGACGAGATCGAAGGCTTTCCAAAGGACCTCGCCGTCTCCATATGTTTTGGCGTTTAGACATCAGGTTGATGGGGGAGCTTATCGTGACAGGCAGATATCACAGATCCCAATGCTCGATGGTGATTTGCTCATAAGTGAATGAAGGAAATCATATGGTTCAGGTTCGAGAAGACGGCAGGTGGACGGAGTTCGAGACTCAAAAGCCTTTGGAAAAGCCAGAGGCGTCTAGACGATCTCAGCCGTTGATGCGGGGAAGGTTGCTAGCCCGTGGTGGCACACTTCAAGTAGCTTTCCAAATTGCTTGATCCAACGTTCCACTAAACACGAGAATAGTCTAGCAAGAACAGGGCGAAACCAGACTTCTCATGCATTACACACATCACACACACACACACACACACACACACACACACACAAATTGGACTTGTAGCAATCGGCATCTCGTCCACTTTCCTCTCTCCAACAACCTCCCCTGATCAGGGGTACCCCTGGTCTGTCTGAGCTGACTCAGCGTTCTGGACTCCAAAAGATCGCCGCACAGTTGCATCCCGCAGGACTGATGTCATTTTTCGATCGCAGGTGCGGGGCCGCCGCTGTGGCCCCCAAAGCCGCAATGATTTGCAGTGTAGCAAGCCGTGGTGACCCGTCAGGTGCAAGCTCTCCCCCTCTCTCCGTCTCTGTCTCTCTCTCTCTCCCGCGCCGTGGAGTGAAACCCTGTTTGGACTCTCGACTGTGCTGTGCAGCCGCGACGCCTGACGTCACCTCCAGTCGAGAAAAGCAGGAATTCAAGATTCGTTCGGCAATGAGAGTAAACTCTGGGACATGGACGTCAACTTACGCGCAGGGGCCTGCGTGACTGGAGACATCATACGCCATAATTATCCCTGTTCTTGCCCTCCCGAGGCCCCTTTTAGTGCCGTCTCTCCCAATCCTCTCTGTCGGCGCACATAGTCCGATACACCAACTTACACAAGCCCGATCGAATCATTCGGACTGCGCAGACGACGACAACAAACGCGATTCACTACAGCACATCTTCCAATACGATATACCATTAGCAACATCACAGCATAGCGAAGATAGAAAGGGAAGAACAGAAAGAAGCCAAAATGCCTTCCGTTCTCGGTCTGACCACCGATCCCTCCCCCCATGGACCCGGAGCAGATGAGCGCCAGAAGAAGAAGAAGAAGCCCCAGTTTCAGGGTGGTGGAGAAAATGTCGACAACAAGCAGCTAGCCCGTCGCGAGAAACCCGATGGCGAACGCAAAGCATCATCGTCGCAGTCTCCCCCGGCTCCCGAAGAGAAGAAGAAAAAGAAGAAAACGAAGGAGAAGAAGGAGAAGAAGGCTGGCAAGCAGATGCGTCACTACTCGTCCGACGAGGAAGAGGATTCAGAGGAGGAGGGCCCCCTCAACACCATCAAGCTGCGCAACCACGCAAAGGCCATTGAGATGGAGACGCTGCTCTGGGGAGCCCTCTGCCACAAGCCCAAGAGTGCCCTGAAGTACATAGGCAAGGGCGCCATCATGTGCAATCCCATCATCTTTGGCGACAACGAGGTCTACTCGGAGCGCTCCGAGCCCACCCTCAAGGAGATGCTCAAGGAGCACGCTGACCCGCCCCTGAGCTTCAAGATGCACAAACCCCACGTCTGCGAGGTCGGCCTGATGGCCATGTCCATCTGCTGTGACGTCACCTTCTTCCGCATGGGCGAGGACAACACACTTGAGGCCGAGGAGTGTAGGATTTCGTCCAGTTGGAGACAGTGCGCTAGCGGAGACTGGGAGATGGGCAGTTGCATGGCTGGATGGCAGGATTAGAGCGCGCACCGATTTGGTATTGCAAGGCTGCTTGGCTATGGGTTCCGTTACGTATGTATGGCGTTGATTAGCAGTTTCGTGCAGGGTTTCATTTCCGATTGTAATTTACCACGGCCTATAATGACCCCTTCCGACTATAAGCACATAAACGGTGAAGTTTCCGATAACACCCAAGCATGTAAAATGTTTAATTGCCGTTGTTAAAACACCCAAGGTCTAAACGAGTTTTCTAATCGAATTTGCAGATTGACATTACCTCAACGCTGGGCCATGGTCGATACGAAATAATGTCATGGACCACAGCCTGTCCGCGGTGACTGGTTTCATGCAAAACTCTTCTCTCAGTTGCACGCTGCCCTGCATCGGACTAAACCCAAACGAGGCAAAACAATTAAGCATAATCCGCTTCCAAGCTGCCTGGCATACAACGGACTGGATTTGGGACGAGTCTAGAGTCTTCCGACAGCTCATGGCTGTTCTACGGTCCTTCGTCCGACTTTGCGATTAGGCAGGATATTTGCCGGAGCTTTTTGTCCGCAATACCAGAAACGCAGCCGAGCCTGGAGATGGTTCATATTCTTCGGCATCCCGCACCAGATCGCCCGTAGACGATCCAGCAAGGAGGATGCTCAACTAACTCCCATGCCGCTGAACTTGACGTGCGACTTTTTTGCTACCTTCAAATCGACATCGCCACATTGACTGCCTTCCTGTACACCTTCGGAGCTGGACGGCTTCCTCGATAGCCTTACCGGCCATACTGCATCGCCCGTGGCCATTCAACCGCAGGTTAAGGCTACTCTCTTGGCGGTCCTGGCCGCCGGGGCTGCGACGCTGTACTTCCGCGCCATAGGGGCCGCTGTCATCTTCGACGAGGCCGTCACTTTGCAGATGATCTGGTTCGATACTCTCATGGCTGACAATCAGATCAACCTCGGGCGGCCCAACGCCGCGTATCAGCACATCGGGACTGCGTGTCGGAAGGCCTTTTCCATGGGACTACACAAAGAGTCCTGAAAGACGCACTTAGGCGCGACTATGCTGCAAGATCACCGCACAACCCTTTGGCTTCTCTACTTTTACGAGACGTGAGTCGGCCACCCAATGTTAAGCGAACACTCAGTTGCTGATGCTTCCATGGTTTAGCTTTATCATTTTCTACCTTTTTGAGCTTTTTCTCTCTTTTTCTCCTTCACCTATGGTGTATAATACTGATACTATGCGTATACCTTGCTGGTTAGCAAGTTTTCTCCTTGACTCACATTTTTCTCCTTTTTTGATATTGCCTTTTTTCCTGTTTTATCTCCCCTCTCCTATTTACTCTTCCCTATTCTTGTTCCTGCAACCTCTCGTTACATACACCTACACACACACACATACACAGCACAACACAGCACTGGTGCGTGGGCTTTGGATTATGGAGTCAATACAACACAGAAGTGGCGCATTGTTGTTCGACTTGGATAACACACTTTTTGATCACTATTACTCCCTGAGATCCGCTATCTCGTCCATCCAGGCAAGCTACGATAGTCTCAAAGCCCATAATCGCCAAGACCTTATTTCCAAGCACAACAAGTCACTTCAGAAGGCCTACGACGAAAAACCCCAGCACGAAATCACTTATGAAGAGGCAGACTTTAAGAAGGTTCGCTAGTTTTTCGGTGAGATTGGGCTCCCAGAGCCAGATCACAAGCAGATCGTTGAGTTCCGGAACATCTACAAATCAGCATACCGGAATCAACGAAGGGCGACGCCGAATAGCGTTGAGATGCCGATACGCCTAAGCAGGAATGGCTTCCGAGTTGCGATTGTTACCAATTGTCAACCCAAGGATCAGCTGGAGAAGGCGAAGGCCATCGGAGTGCATCACCTTGTCGACAAGATCGTTGCCTCATAAGAAGCAGGTTGTTTCAAGCTCGATACCAAAGTCTTTCGTCTGGTAATTGAGGTATTGGGGGTGTCGCCTCAGAAAAGCTACATGATAGATGATTCTGTGAACTACGACATCAAGGGCGGCCTTGACGGTGGACTCAATGCTATTTTATATTCGCTCATTGCTACCGACTCCACACGCGAATTATTTGGGACAGCTGTGCCAGTCATCCGCAGCATGTTCCAGCTCCCAGAATATCTCAATATTAGCCTCCCACGATTCGCCCCACGTATCTACTCACAGCATTCTCAGGTTATCGCAGAAGGAATCGGGATGGATGTGTTCACTGAGCCACGCCATTGTCTTTGGTTAACGAAGGACACAGTGGTAGGCCTTTCAAGACAAATGGCCGATGTCTTGGAATACATTTCCAACGAGAACTATGTCTCTGCCATCGCCCGACTTGAAGCGATGATCAAAAAGTCGTGAAAACTGCCTCGCCGATCGACGAGACTGTCATTCAGATATCGTACCCCGGCCAGGACCACCAACTAAGCGGAGCGAGCACCGATTTCCCAGCCTATATCAGGGAGAGACTAATTACATAGCGTCCGCGACGATCACGAGAAATACGTCTTCGCATCCGAACTGACGATGAAAGCTCACTTACGAGAGTGCATTGAATTACTTCAAAGCTACTGCGACAACCTCATGCGAGACCACTCAAGAGTAGCACTACGCAACCTTCGGTCCGTAATGTTGGTACTGGCTAAGGATGCTGGAATGCAGACTTTTATAGTCATTGACGGCGATGGAATTGGTCTGGACGGGATTTAAGGAACCATACTGTTTTTGGGTGGCTTAAGTGTCTCGGTGTCTTTGACATTGTATCTTTAAGTCTTAGTATAAATACCAGCTTATGTACACGTTACCGTATCTCCTCCCTTTTTGGTGCTAGAGCCATGCCACATAGCCTTTTACGGGACGAGCCTTCCAGAGGCTCTGATGGGATTTATCTTACGATTACGGGACTAACAAGCTTTGCGGGTCTTGTCGAACGTGTTAGCAGAGCAAGCGAGCAACCATGGAGCCAACTACCACTCACCCTGCTCACCCCAGGATTGCGCGACCTTAGGGTGGCTGATGATCCGACCGCACCTCAACCACGTAGTGGCAATCGATGGGATGGACAAGATTCACGTGCGTCAGATCAACACAGTGACTTGGAGGACTCGGTGGTATATTTTACTATTTTCTGAGTTCAAATCCCTGATTCGTATCCCGACAGAGTTCATAGCACAGCATCTTGAGCATCCAATGATGTAGGTTCTTCAAAGTAGTTGACATGAAGTTCATGCTTGCTTCACCTTGACAAAGGTTTACCATTGCACACAATAGCACGTCATGGTGCGGATCGGTATTGCAATGACCAGGCAGCTAAACCAGAGCGATGTCTAAAATAGAAAATCACCTAGCAAATTCTGTTGAAAATGTGCTGACGTTGCAGATCTCGCTCAATTGAAACCACATCGATGTGCCCAAAGAAAGGAAGAATAGTAGTCGACCCGACAACTATACATTCTGAATGGCTCCCTCGAGGATATATTATACTTCTCAGAAAGGGTAGAGTGGTACATATTTTATCTCACGGGGTAGCAGACAGTCTTTTTGGAGCCTGGAACGTTCAGCCGTCATTATTAATCCAGCAGCTTACCTGCATGCAATAGTCAGGATAGGGAGACAGGCCTCAGGTCAAATTGCTGGCAAAGCAGGTCGCCTCTATGAGCTGGACTGATTGGATGATCCCATGATTGGCTTGCAGTAGCACCCTATCCGTCGCGGATAAACGGCAGCGGAATGACGTGATGAACGGACATGAGCACAGCCAAGTAATTATGGATAGCATAAGAAATCAAAATTTTCTTGTGTTAACGTCATCCCATGAGTAACTGTAATGCATTGATAGGGACGTTTTGTTAAAAAAAGGTCTGCGAATAACTTGGAGCAATGGACGTGCATGAATGTCTCCGGGCCAGAAATGGAAACGAAGCAGAATCATTGGATAACTGCAGCCTTTGACAACTGAAAGCACCACTAACGGTGCTTAGAAGGGGAACGCATCATATTCTGCAGGCAGCTGTTTCATGGATGCCAAGTAGTCGCAAGCAAGGTACTATATGATATGATTATCGTAATCATGAAAGTGAGAAAATGCCTCATAAATACCATAAACTTGCCCCCAAATCGTGCAGATCTGCGAATAGAGCTACCCTGTTTCTCCAGGCACCTGGCGAGATGGCTCAAGTCAGTTCAGAGCGCGCAGCATCAACGAGAAAGAACAAAATATAAGAGTGGTGCCGCGGAGCTTCAACATCTCAAATGAAGTGGAAGGACGTTGTGAAGGACGAAACCGTCAGTAGGCGCTAGAGGGAGTTAAAGCGCGCCTCAACGAGCTTACCATGTCTGGGGGGAGGGGCAGAAAGGTTGGACTCCCTTAAACAGATGCACTGTGAAGCCGATTGAAGCAAGTTCTCCCCTAGGCCAGCTACATAGGACGTGCACGTTGAGGATCCCCTTCAGCCGCGACACGGCTGTGACAGTGGTGATAACTCAAATAGTCCGTCCCCTAGCAGGCTAGGCCCATAGACGGCCCGAGAGGGGCCATGATCAGAGATACAAGTGCTTGTCCTGCTCATCACGGTGGCTGTGATAGTAGCAAGACTGGACGAAGGAGGTCAAAGAGTTTTCTTTTCGCATTGGCAGGTGAGAATTTCATGTGCGGGAGGCCGAGGCAGATGCCGTCCTATGAGCCCAAAGCTTGTGGTCGTGCTTTCCGGCAAATATCGCTGGTGCACGGAACTTCAAAAGGTTAGAACTAGAGTTTCACCCTATTATCCTCCTGTACTTGCGAAAGTCTCTGAGATGCCGGACCATTATCAGACGTTGCCGTATCCTATTGTAATGCCGAGAAAAAGGGATCAAGGATCCAACAACCATGGATTTCGCATTACTTCTTCTTAGCGTTGCATGGGGCTCACAGCTCCCCGCGTGGTACCGTTCACGTAATGACAAGGTACTCCTTCCCGACTCTGTCCAGGGATGTTGCGAAAGCTCTTCCTTCTTCAGAGCCCTTCTTATCAAGTTCCATCAATAATATAAAGCCCCGCTACAGACTCTTGTCAACCATGTGTTGATTGTCTCTGCCATGAAGGTGCTACTCTCACTTCATCAACTGGTATCCCATTCGGAAACCGAACATGGCTGTGGTGCCCCTACCAGGATGTGAACATTGTTTAAGAAGTCAAATGAAAGCGATGTACTTCCTTTCAAGAGCAGCCAACCAGACCTATTCGATGACATCTGAGCCGAAGACTACGGTGCCAGCACTCAACGAACGTGCAGACGACGATGCGAAGGCCAAGGTCATGCAAACAGTTCTGTGGATTCTCGTTTCTCTATCAGCATTGTTTCTGGGGTTAAGGATATACTGCAAGTTAACCTATTCATATACGAAGATCAGGTTTGAGGATATACTTCTCATTGCGTCTTGGGTAGGGGCCTCTTTGCCAAAGTTTTGTCATCAGGTTGTTGCTGACCCCGGAGTCTTTAGGTGATTCTTGTCGCAGATGCTGCTCTGACCGAATTCATAATCAAATCTCGATTCGGCCGGCCTGGGTTCCCCATCAACGCTGACAATATATCAGTCCTTGCAATCGTCGGCCTGGCTTCAATCACCTGCTCGTTCGTCGGCCAAGTTTGGAGCAAGACAGCATTCGCCATATCGCTTTTACGTATGTGTGATGGTTGGAAGAAATCCTTCGTTTGGTTCGCGATCATCTCCATGAACATTCTATTCGCCTTCTCTGCCTCATCATTCTGGATCGGGTGCGTTCCTCTCAAGAAGAGATGGGATATATTCAGTGATGGAACTTGTTACGACCTGAAATGGGTGGTGTCATTCGGCATTTTCGTTAGCGGTAATAAGTTTTGGTTCATGATTATTTTGCAAGCTTGTACTGATGAGTTTACAAGTATATTCTGGTGTGCTCGATATCGCTCTGGCCGTCATTCCCTGGTTGATTCTTGTGCGGCCCACGCCAACCGAAGCATCGTCAGGTCTGAGACTGAGCAAGAAGGAGAAGATTGGCGTCTCAGTGGCACTGAGTATGGGAGTTCTGTCAGTTCCGGATGTTCGACGCATTGGGTGCACCGCAATAGCTAACAAGAGATAGCGCCGGAATTGCAGCCTTCATCAAAGCGTCCTACATGCAGTCGGTTAATGACACAGCAGGCGACTTTTCCCGTATTTAATGTCCAAATTAACTCTTTGCAAGTTCTATACTAACTCTACAATCAGATGGCGGAGCGGAGCTGACCCTTTGGGCTGGGGCCGAAACAGCAATCACCATCATGGCCGCATCAATCCCAGTATTGAGAGTCTTTCTACGTGATGCCGCTATCAAAACGCGATACCTTCCCCAATCTATCAAAATGAAAGTCCATCGTACAGTCAGGAGGTCTGAAAGAGTTTTGGGTGAGACCGAACCTCATCCAGAAGAGAGATTGCCCATCGTCTCTTCGGGAGTTTCCATGTCTACAGAAGGGGCATCCTCCTGCTCATCAGGGTCATCAGTCCAGAAGACATTTGTACCCATAAAATAAGATTTTTGGCTAGTGTCTAGGTAGATGGGCCGATGACTTATGACATCACTTTGACGAGTTCGGAAACTGGATAGTAATGTGAATGAACTATCTGGTTCTGATCTATCGCATTGAAAGTTCGATCATGATTTGCCCCTTGCTTGCTTTCGAGCATACCTTCGACACCACCAACTTCTACTCCTGACCAATGGGCTTGCCTTGAAGTTGCCAATCCATCGGGGCGGAAGCAGCCACTAGAGGAGCCGTTGGACCACCCTCCCTTGGGTCATCTAGAATGAAGTCCATCGGGAAACCAATGTGGAACTTTTTGATGCTTTCGATCGTTTGGATCTGATCCTCCGTGAGACATATGCTCAACGCCCTGATGTTGACCTCCAAGTGTTCTACCTTGCGGCCTCCGACGACGGGAAATACGTAGCGAGCCTTTTGCATCACGTAAGCCAGGGCAATCTGCTGAATACTCTCGGTCCCGTGTTCCTTAGCAATTTGCTCTAGAACTTCGCTGGCCCTGCGCTCTTCGTCCGACTGGTTCGGGCCAAACGTGCATCGCAAGCCTTCGCCAGCTTTTTGACGGGCTTCGAGCTGTTTCCTGGACTGCAGTTTGCCGCCTCCAAGGACATCCCATGGACACAAGGCCATGCCGAAGTGCCGGGCCATGGGAATGATGTCCCGCTCGACATCGCGGATCAAGACGTTCCAGCGACCCTGGTAGACGGAGAAGGGGGTCTTTCCCTGCGCCCTGGCATATGTGTTCGCAGCGGACACGACCCAAGCGGGGGTATCAGAAACCCCGAGGTACAGGACCTTACCCTGCTCAACAAGGATGTGGAGAGAATCCATCAACTCCTCGATGGAGGTGGTCCAGTCCCACCAGTGCACGTACAGCAGGTCAATGTAATCTGTCTGCAGCTTCCTGAGAGAATCCCGGACCGAGAGGTGCAGTGACTTCTTGTGATTGCCCGAGTAGTTGATGCATTTGCCGGGCCCGAGCTCATGCTTGCGGTACTGTGTGGTGAACTTGGTCGCAACAAACATGATGTCGCGGTTTCTCCTGGCGGCCATCCATTCGCCTAGAATCTGCTCGGATTCTTCATTCTGGTAGTTGTTGGCGGTGTCGATAAAGTTGCCACCAGCGTCGACGAAGGCGTCGAGAAGCTTGTAAGATTGGTCTTTATCCATTGATCCCAGGAATGACGACCAGGCCGAGCCAATCGACATGGCACCCAGGCAGAGCGGGGATACCCTGACACCGGCGGTAGTAGAAAGGATGCGATACCGACCGAGCTCGGTTTTGGGCTCTGGCGCCGGCGCGAAGACATCTTGGATAGCGGACATTGTGTGTCACACTTGACATCCGACGGAAGTTTCGCGGTTTAAAGATAGTAAATCGAGTAAGGGGCACACGGGTGGAATGGCACAAGGCCCAAAATCGGACAATAAGCGGCACCATGGCCTTTATACCGACATCGTCGATACACACGGCCGGTTCCCATGGTACCGAGTGAGGAATCATAATTCAATCAGACACCTGAGTCCGGCAACTCATGCAGGGTTTCGTTGCAAAGCCGTCTGAACGATGCCGTCGAACTAGGCAACGTCTGTGCTCCTCACCCCGCCATGACATTCAATGGGGGCCTTGGATTCTGATCACGATCGGAATGATCGGACTCGGTCTTGAGGTGAATACGATCGCCACTTATCCACAAACCCGGCGTGCTGTGAGTCAAAGTAAAGCCTTTCTATGATTATCGTCTACTTGCCTTCAATTTGTATTTATCTTAAACGGAGTGATCAGACAAGCTGATATTGTCCCACCCCTGTCAACCCAAGAGTACCGTGCATAATAAAGCTCAGCAGACAGTGGGTTTAGTGATAACATAATACCTTAATAAAAAAAATAGAGGCAAAAGGGATGGTCTTGGCCCATCCCGACCCAGAGCGCAGCGTAAGAAGCAGGGTAGGTTAGTACTATTTAAACCCTCCCTGGCAGAGCCATTTTAGAACTTAAAAAATCTAAGAAAACTAGATTTAAACTAGATTTAAACCTGCAGCCTTTAAAATACCTATACGTTAAAGTAAGGCTATATAATACACTTAACTATATAAAAGTATACACCTAAATCTTAAATCTACCTTTACTATTAAATTTAACCTAACTTATAAATAATAATAATAATTATAATTATTATAAGATTTAAAAAAGTTTATATTAATTTATTTAATTAAGGCAATTGATTGGGACGCACCAGGAATTGATATGGGCGCACCAGTCTTACGGACGCACCGCCATTCGCTTTTCTGATTGGTTCAAAAAATTCTTATTAGTGTAACCAAATTCTGCCAGGCCCACAGGAGGTAGCCCATCGCGGCAGCCCATTAAGGCAGCCCATCGCAGCCCATTAAGGCAGCCCATCGCAGCAGCCTATCGCAGCCCATCGCGGCAGCCCAAGGGGGTCCTTTTTGCGGCCGTGAACAGTGCCCCTTGAAGAGCTAGGTAGAGGTGTTAGTGCAATTGCCCTCACCGCCTTTGTGGGGATGTACTGTTTTTTTTGGACCAATCAGAAGGGCAAATAGCGGAGCGTCCGTAAGACTGGTGCGCCCATATCAATTCCTGGTGCATCCCAATCAATTGCCTTTATATTATATTATATTTTGTATATTTTTTAAACTCTCTATAAGTAATACTATACTATAAACAAAAAGATATAGAGTATTATATATAGTTAGTATAATAGATTTAACTATTCTTACTCTTTATTATATATTAATATGTTTCACTTAATATTATACTATAAATATAATATAAATACATATATTTTTTCTCAATATAAATAATATAAGTATATATATTATATTTATGTTATACTCTTATATTATGTTATATTTTATATTTTTGTTAAACTCTCTACTACTAGCCAGCAGTAGGATAAAGCTATATTTATTATCCTATAGTTAAACGCTTATTAGTCTACTAATGTACAGCATTAACTACACTAGTTAAACTAGTTAGGCCTAGATAGACTAGATACCTACACTATCTGTCAACTATCTAGAAAGGTGCAAAAGGGGTATAATAAGCAGGTATCTAGAATAGCCCTTCTAGAAAGGCAGGTTAACGTGTTACAGGCCTAACTAGAAGACCAACGGTCACGCAAGAGGAAAAAGGTCCCCCTATCGCCTAACAGTAACTTCGCCACCATAGAGCATATTCAGTGGGCCAGAAATACAGAAGCCGGCGATATAGATAGTCCGGATGAGTCCAGGGTATCTAAATTATCTAGCTAGGCCGAAAGTTGCATATGGGTGGGTGGCAAGTCCGAGGAATAAGTGGTGATAGAAGTGGCGATCGTGGTGATGATGATGGTTTGGATGTGGGGGTGGTTCGGATGTGGGGTCGTTGAGTTAACTGTTGTGTTGTCAGAGTCAGCTGGACTCGTAGGTATGGTGTTTGACAACATTCGAATTTAACCTCCTAACTATCGTGGGTGGGAGCAGGCTTTTACTCCTCGTGGGCTGACTAATAGGGGCCCTCCAGGGCCTCCGCCAGGCACCTGATAACTGTTGACTATTTACTGTTAGTTGTTAGACCTCTTCTTGGGGACCAAATAGGATTTGCTATTAATACTATATGACTTGATATATAAGTTACCCCTCCCGCTTAAGGCGTTAGCGCCCAGCTGGCAGAACCTACCCATTATTGCCTACATTGGGCAGTGGAGGGATGGGGTGGCATGTTGGTACGGGGGCAGGCACCACATGGTTACAGCAAGCCAATACCAGTAGTACTATTAGATAATAGGCCGTACAGCTAGGGCAACAGGTCTAATTGATAGATCGATTTTAATAAGCAATAATAGTGTGTATCATGCAACTCATTAACAGCAATTGCCCACTGTTACTAGCCATAGACAAGCTTACATAATACTATACAAAGCTCTACCTACCTATTGAGATAGGTTAAGAGTTTGCATGAGAGAAAGGGGAAATTCGGCCAAATATCAATTAAGAAAGCCGTTCATTTTCTTGCTATAAGGTACTATCCCTTACCCTACTTATAAGTAGGCCCCACATATCAACATGCAAATAACCGCGCCATTATCAACACCAGCACCTTCTCCCAGCCAAACAATTCATATATATCGCCGAACATCACCATTTACACAGGATACCTTATTAATTACATCATGAAGCAATGCACCAAGTATCAGCTCCAAATAGCTATTCAGGATGTTGCTGCTAGACAATCAATTAGCCACGCTGCTCGCACCCGGGACATCCCATCTGCCACTCACTCTCTATCATCGGCTCAAAGGCACCCAGTCGAGAGATACTGTCACGTAATAAAACGATACCGTTGTTACGTGAGCATTAACAGTAGCTTATATATCGTGACAGATACTTACTGCCTGGGCTGACTACCAGCGACTATGCTAGACCCAGGAGGATAATCTCGCTGCCTATATTTGCCGTTAAGAATCCCTTGGCAGATTCTTTACCCATCCGCAAGTGAGGGGTCTGGCAGAGCGCATGCTGGGCGATAGGCAGCGACCTCTGGGGAAGAATTAGATGCGCCCAACCAAGCAGCGAAACCCATCTATTAGAACCAATCGATCCAAAGCAATAGATGCCCGGCGATAGGTATCAATCATCAAGTGTGTGTCTGCTGCTAGACTGCTAGTTCTGGATGCCCATTAGATCTTTATATCTGTTGAATTTATGTGGAAATGCTGGCAGCATAACATCTATCCGTTACTTCTGCCGCCTCACTCCTCTACTGAGACTATCTTCTTATTGGTTTGTTGGTTATTTATCACCACCCTGTCCAAAGACAAAACTGTTCCTGGATTTTTGGTGGCTTAAAACGATTTCTAGCAAAAAGCCCACATTACTATACTAGTGATGATGTAAGTAAAGTAACTACCTCCTCACTAGGTTTTCCGACGGTCGGCGCGGCCTTTTCGACCTGCTAAGCCTTGCATAATGTAGAGTCACTATGATGAACCCAAAACCTGAACTGCAGTTCTAGAAGATACGCTAGGGGCGGTCTAACATCAAGCACTAACATCTCGAAATCGTTCCCAACGGGGAAGCAAGCAACATGTTAGGGCACTCATTCCATTATATACATATCCTTGTATAGCTATCTAGCAATAAACTTGTAATGCGTTCTCTGAGTGACTTTATATAGTATCTAACCTTGAAGATTTAACTGACAAGAAGCTTTACAAACTATCCTTACGACCTTTTGACCATAAAACTCATCACCGCAGTGTTGAGCAAACTGATACGCTGATGTTACGGTTATCGAGTATCGATCTTTGTTTTACTCTTAGCGGAAACTCTACTGTTGGATATCTGACTGTAACAATGTCACAGCTAGGGCACACACCACCGTGATCTAAACCACGGGAATCCGACGTTACTTATTAAGTACAAGCGCTGAACCAAGACAAACAATATTGCTACACTATAGAGGCTAAGATAGTATTGCTATTTAACTCCCATGATGAGGAGTAATTATCCCTATTAATGGAAGCATTTATTCCAGTGCCCCCCAGCCCTCGCAAATTTCAAGCCTTCCACAAACTCACTCAGCTTGCACCGGCCGTGCCGATCAACTTTGCAACCAGATGGCAGCATCACCCGGTCGTTAACCAGCACCCGGACAAACTCCTCGTTCGCTTCGCCGCTACACTGAAGCTTCTCTACATACATGCGGGAAGCAAACGGAATTAACCGACTCATTGAGAAACCCTTAGCCCTTGCTAACGGTGTCATATGTGTCTGACTAAGAGGCTCTGCCCCATTAAATAGCCCTAAAGCACTATATATAGATATTATAATATTACCACAGGTAAAGTTAGCATATATCTTCTTATTAAGTAGGAATGTTTTTGGATCTCCAGTAAGCGTTGTGTTAGTTGATGTATGGTTAACAACTAGCTGCTGTGTTAACTGTGCAATAAGCTCATTAGTAAAGCCTACTCCTTGTGTTGGGCCTAGCGGGTTGCCTGGTCCCCAAGAATAGTATTTGCTGAGTGTATCGCCGTATTCATCGTTTTTGAACTCCTCTGTTGTAAAGAGGTTACAGACTTTCGACTCTATGCCATTGATTACTGTGTTGATTGGACATAGACTCATTAATCGCTTTATCTGGGAAGGTATAAGGTTTGCCCTAGGTAGTAGTGCCTTATTTGCCTGTTCAGTAATTGGCCTAGAATACTCTTGAATCCACTGAACTGGCGCTTCTGAGGTACGAGCATTAACAGTCTTCTCAAAGGCTGGACAACCGCCGTGATGTAGTGAGTTATTAAAGCCCTTTGTCATAGGTATAATTTGAATACGTCTGGTAGTATCTGGGTCGCCGCCTCTTCTCGATTAATAGAAGCCTTTCTTCCAAAGCAAGGCTGTGTCAACCACACGTTCCTCGCTAACGCTTCTTATAAAAGGGTCGTGATTAGTAGCGAGATGCCGGTACCGTTTATAAAACGATATGCCAGAGTCCAAAGCTTCTTTCTTGCCAAACGGTGAAAGCTGTTCCACATAGCGGGGTATTAGATCGTTAGACTTTAGGATCTCCAAGCCCTCGCCATGAGTTACGGTAGTCCGAATGTGCTTAATTATCGCCTTGGCTTCTTGCATCTCTTGTGTCTTGGGATATTTGGAACCATGCCTGCTGAGGACTTGTACGAAGGTAGCCTCGCAACCTGCAGGTATAGAAGGGTCGATTTCTGATGGTACCGGGTAGAAGGGGCTATTCCAGCTCCAGAAGTGAGACTTAGGCTCTATCCCACCAGGAAGAGTCTGGCCACTAGTGCAACTATTCTCGCCCTGTTAGTTTGATAAATTAATAAACTTATAGTGTGGCATAGTATACCTAAAGCTAATAGCTAATAAAAGGATAAGGACTAACGCTATAATGCTGGTTTTAATGGGAGAGGTTAGAGGGATAAGAATAATCTTCTTTACTTACCTTGTGCAGTGTCTAGAAGGGTATTTTATATAATTTTCATTAATAAGGATGAGATATGTCCCCGACAGGCTATAACATTAGGAACATTTACTATTATAGTTTAGGTAATTAGGCTAGTAATAACCTAAACAGATTAAGATACTAAGTAGTTTACTTATTTAGTTCTATAGGGTAGCAGAGGTAAGTTAAAGACCCCTATAATGTTACAGCGCTATATACACTATAATTTATAAAAACTATTATATTTTCTACTGCCTTCTATATAGCTAAAATTTACTATTTTATATACACTTTATTTATATTAATTACTACTTAGTGTAAAGGGTTAGTACTACCTTTTAACAGGTGTATAGCAACTTAATATAATTAATCTAGACTAAGGAGAAAAGGCTATTTATAGTAGTATATATATTATATATATAAAGTTAAATAGGGGTACTAACTAAGCGCTAACTAAGTACACCTGCCTTACTAGCTTATATATTATAGTAGGTAAAGCCTTACTACACTTACTATAGCTTTAGCCTATAATATATACCCCCTCTTTACTAGTAGTTAGAAAAACAAGGTTCCTAGGCCCTACTAGCCCTCTATTATATATAACTATAGAAACTTAGCCTATAGTTATTACCTAGCGTAGACTACTTAACGTTTTTTCTTTTTTTTTTCCTCTTTTCTTTAGGCCTCTTCTTTAGTATTATAAGTATCCTTTTTTACTATTATATATTATTATTATAAAGTAATTATTTTACTAATATAGTCTTTATTAATTAAAGATAATTAAAATTAAAAAATACTAGTAAGTTATTTTTATAAGTATATATATATATATATATAGACCTACTATTAATTTATTACTAACTTATTATATTATAGCCTTTTACTCTTAGCTAAAGCCTTTTACCTAAAGGTAAAAAGTAGCTTATACCTAAGACCTTATTACTACTATTAACCCTAAGTGTACCCTTATTACACTAGTCTATAAGTTAACTTATACTTATATTATAACGTATATATATAGTAAGTAGTATATTATAGTAAGTAGTATATATCTACCTACCTTTCTATCTTTTTAATAACTTAATTTAACTAGATTATACAAAATTAATTAAAAATATATATTACTTTATTCTTTATTAGTATCCTAAACTACCTTATAGGTTTATATATTATATCTAGTCTTCCTGTAATTACTATATTATTGTACAAGTGGTTTACTACTCTCTATATAACCCCCCTTTTAGGATATTTCCTTACCTTTAGCTTTAATAATGTCCTTTTCTCTTTATAGTGCCTCTACTTTAGCTATATTAAGTAATCCTTTAAGACGTAGTTAGGTCTTTTTAGCCCTCTAGCGCTTACTAAGTACCTTTATCCTTATATAAAGTTAATAGTTCTTTACCTTAATAATAGTAAGTTAATATACTAACTTACTAATACCTTTTAACTATAAGTTAATTATCTTATATATTAGTGTTAGTAAACTTCCTTAATAGTCCCTAATCCTTTTTTTTAATAAGGTAGAGCTTTATATACCTTTAATTACTATTATTAGTGTCTTTAGGTCCTATAAGCCTAAGCTAGTTAGATATAAGTTAACTAGTGTTAGTATCTTTAGCTTAAAATCTAGGCAAAAAATAATAACTTTAGGATTAAAAGGTATAAGACTAGCCTATTAAAAACCTACTTATATATTTATTTCTCTTATTAAAGTAAAGAATACTACTTTAAAGGTAGAAAAAAAGTTATCCTTAGTAATATATATAATTTATATCTATATTACTTTCTTAATTTCTTTACTATATAAGTGCTTTAAAGGGCTAAAATAGCTAATATTAAGAGGCTAAAGCTTATATAATAAATAAGGAGGTATATATAAAGTAATAATACTTTCTTCTTTATAGTAGTTATTAAATTTAGTTAATTTATAGCTATTATAGCTATCTAGGATTAAAAGGTAATAAGTACCTTTTATATAAGACTTTATACACTAATTAAAGTACTTTAGCTAATCTAGGCTAATCTTATTTATAGTCTATCTGTTTTTACTTAGGTAAATACGCTATATAGCTAGAAATTTACTATTAAGGTACTATAATAGAAAGTATATTATTAAGTAGTACGTTTAGGGGGTAATTTATGTAGTTAAAAGTGGCTTATTTCTTCTATCTATAGTGCTATAATCTATGTTCCTTAAATATTGCCTTGCTTAGTAGATTCTACTGCAAGTATCTATATTTAGGAGCAAGGGTTAGATTAATAAGCAACGTTATTCTAGAAGGCAGTGTTAGTTAGTAATATCCTATATAATATACCCCCTTAGGCGTTAGCGTAGGTTGCTGTACGCCTAGATATAAAGGAAAAATAGTTCTTTTAGCGTAAAAGGGCTAGTTATTATATAATTATAGGCTATTAGTATTAGGTGTTCTTATTAGTAGGGCTACTTACTATAGGGCTAGCCTACACGCTAGTAAATATTTACCTTAAGGCTAAATTTATAGTTACTTTTTTTTCTTTTTCTTTAATAACTATAATAATAATTATAAGTTATATTATTATTTTTATTATAATTAATTACTAACTTATTATCTTTTATATTACTATACTACTTTACTTAATTACTAATACTTCTTTTTTTTTTAGATATTTTATAAAACTATTACCTTTAGTAAGGCTTATATATACACCCTTGTAGCTACTATAGGCCCTAAGGCTATAGTAGTCTTACTACTATATAACTACTATAGTTACTATAAGTGTACCTTGTCTTCTCTTAAGGAAGAGAAAAAGACCTTTAGTAGGTCTACAGGGGAGTAAAAACCCCCTATAGATAGGTCTTATAAGTATTATTTTATTACTAGTTAATTAATTTTAGTACTAAAGAATAAGTGTAGCTTCTTAAAAGTAATAATAAGTAGTTTCTCTAGAGACTAGCCCTTCTAACTTTAGTTAAGAGAAGCTATATAACTTAGGCCTAGATTTACCTTTAACTAGTATATTACTACTTATTATTACTTAGTTATTTCTTAATTACTAACTTATTTTATAGATAATAAAGTAGTAGTAAAGTAGTTACCTTTTTACTTTTATATTAATAATAAAGAAAGCTTACTACTGTCTCCTAAGGTTAAGAAGGATTTAGGCAGTAATAATAATGCCTTTATAGAAGTACTAGAGTACTAAGAGGGTATAGTAAGGAGACCTACTATTATTAGCCTTTATAAGTGTTACTTAAGGAGTATACTTATAGGTTAATTTAATAGTAAGTATCTCTTAGGTCTTAGCCTTAAATATTACTAATATATTATATATTAGTGTATATATATACTACTTACCCCTAAGGTTATTAGCCTAGCTAATACCCTCTTGTGTACTTTAAGTAGTAAAAGGGCCCTATATAAGGTAAGTTACTTCTTATTTATATAATAGTTACTTTTACTTATATATCTTTATTTTAGGTAATTATAGCTATATAGTTATATATATAAGTAGTCTTACCTTAAACCCTAAAAAGAAGAAGGCTACTTTACCTATAACTATCTTTTTAATAAGGACAAAAAGGAGAAAAATAAGAAGGAGAAGGAGAAGGAGGAGGTATACAATAGAGTAAGTAGCCTTAAGGATCCTTTATAGAGGCTATTACCCTTAAGTGTTCCTTTAGCTTTCCTATTAGTCCTTATATATATTATAGTGTCTCTATTAGTACTACTTACGCGTAGGCTAACCTTAATAGCTTTATTAGTAAGCTCTCTCTTATATAGAGGACTTACTCTATGTTTTATTATTTCTTAGATAATTATATAGATGCCCTCCTTTGTTAATAATAGGCTCCTTAGCCCTTAGGCTATTTTTACCTTTTTAGAACGTTAGGCTCTTAGCCTATAGGCTGTTTTTTAATTTTTGCTTTAGCTTAGGCCCCTTAGCCCTAGGCTATTATTTAATTTTAGAGGAGTTTTTGCTTTTACCTTTCTTGTTGTTTATTAATTAGGTCCTTGTTTCTTTTTATCCTACTGTATACTATATATCTTATAAGTTAAGGAGTACTCTAAAGTGCTTAAATTTAGCTTATAAGAGATTCTTAGTAAGTTTATTTACTAGTATCTTGTTTATTAGTAGATATATAATATTAACTTTACCTTCTATATAGACCTCTTATAGCTATATATTCTAGATATTAATATAGTAAAGTTATATTATAATCTTCTTTTTTCCTTATAACTAAGTAAATTATTACTAGTTATTATATTATACTACTTATATATTATCTTTTAATTTAAGGTAGATATTATAAAAGAGGCGTTTTAGGGTAATAAGCTCTTTAGTTATATAGTTAAAAGTAAAAGCTTAGCTTTAGTTATTAATATTATAACTATTGCTTAGTAAGTTGCTTTCTAATAGATTAGGCTACTAAAGAGATATATAATATACCCTTAGGATAACTAATAAGTAATTATATTATTAGTAAAAGAAGTATTACTTACGTAGAGAAGTTATATACCCCTAAGATACTAAAGTATATTAATAGATATAAGGTATAAAAGAGGTATTAAATATACTACTTTACTACTTAAATATAGTATATACTTAAGTTTATTAGGTACCTAGAGAAGAGTAAGTAGGTAAATACTATATTTAGCTAGATTATTATAGTAGTATATAGGATTAATCTAACTATCTCTTAAAAGAGCTTTACTTTACTAGTGTTATTATCCCTTGTTTTAGAGAAAGTCTATTATTAGTAGTAGTATTATAGGAGAAATCCTATCTATATATTTAAACTTTACTACTATATTATAGATATATTAGTTATAGTAGAAAATATCTTCTAGTTAGGTCTATTATATATAATATAAATACCTAGATACTACTTTCTTTCTAA
This sequence comes from Colletotrichum navitas, assembly GCF_030913465.1. Lineage (NCBI taxonomy): Eukaryota > Fungi > Ascomycota > Sordariomycetes > Glomerellales > Glomerellaceae > Colletotrichum > Colletotrichum navitas. The sequence goes on from NW_026850653.1 coordinate 124,759, forward strand.
GGTCCTTTATTTTATATACCTCTTTTAGCCTTATAATAATTACTTCTTCTGCCTCTTTACTCTCTTTTAGGTATATAACAAGATATTATTAATATAAAAGAGTATATATATAGTATACTCCTTAGAAATAAAGAGACAGGGTCTTCTTTAATAACAAAGCCCTAGGCTTTTTAGTGTCTTTATAAACTCCTTAAACTAAAGAAGAGGTATATTATATAACCTATATAAGGCCTATGTAATAGATGCTGCTTTTCTTCTTGCTAATAACCTAGTAGTAGCTTATAGTATACTAGTTTCCTAATAGGTCTCTTTTAGTATTAAGAAATATATTAACTATATTAAGTTACTTAACCTTAAGGTTAAATTATATAGTAATAGCTATTACTATATAAAAGGTTTATACTATAAAGGTTACTATATATATCTAAAGAAGGGGTCCTTTTCTTATATATTCCCCCTTATAATAACTTATGCCTTACTATAGTTAAGATATCCTTCTAGATCTTACTTATATATCTACACCTACTTTAATAAGAGAAGCCTTATTCTAGTAGTAAATCTTGCTTATTAATTACCTTAAACACTTTAAGATACCTTAGTTCTATAATTTTATAGTCTATTACTTATTATAGTAGTTAATAAAGGTCTAAGGTATCTTAATTAACTCTTTAGTGTCTATAGTAGTCTTATAAGATTATTATAATAATATTACTTCTTATTTAATATTTATAGTATATAATAGGTTATTAGCTTATATATTACTATATTTACTATAGTATATAGTGTATAGTACTATTACTTACTTTAGCTTTTACTTCTTGTTAATTATTTAAGAAGGTTATAAAGAAGCTCTTAAGGCTTAGTCTTTTCCTTTAACTAAGGGACAAGAAGAATACCCCTTAGAGGCTACTAGTAGGCGCCTTACTCCTAGTCTACGCTTTAGTGTACTATAGTTAACTATACCTATATACACTAAAGGCGCCTTTATTATTAGCTTATTTTATTTCTTAGCCTTACTTCTCTTAGCTTAGACTATTAGGTTAATTATATAGCTATATATTAATTTATATATCTTTACTGTTTTAGAACACTAGTTATTATCTAGTAGTATAAAGGTTAAAAGGCCTCCTTTATATAAGGTTATAATCCTTTTTATACTATAGTGCTTAGCCTTGTTATATAATCTACTACTTAACTATTGTTAAGTATTATACCTAGTTAACTAATTTTAGAGGTTAAGGCTATTTAGTATTTAGATTACTAGGGCCTAGTGTTATCTTAGGAGTCTATACCTTTTCTTTTCCTCTTATAGTAATACCTTAGTTATATTACTTAACGTCTTAAGTAATTACTTTAGTATTACTTAATAAAGGATTATTATTTTATATTATAGTAACTATTATTTTAAATACTATTATTATTACTTTTATTAACCTAAGTATATTTATTATTATGTCTTGCTTATAGTCTTTATCTTTAATAATTTTAATTATACTTCTTGCTTTTAACTTTACTATTATATTATTCTTCTTGTCTTTACTTTAGAAGAACTTTATCTTATTAAAGCATATATTATATATAATAATTACCTTATATAGTAAAGGTACCTAAATCCTATAAAGGTTATATATATTTTATATATATCTTACTAAGTATCTAATATACCTTTATAGTTTAACTTTAAATTATCTTTTCTAAATACCTTTCTTATAGTTACTTATTAATAAATAAGCTTAATATTTATATATATATATTTATCCTTAGTAAAGACAAAGGTTATACTATAATACTACTGTATATACTAGTGCCTACTAGTAAAAGTACTATCTAAACTAAGCCTTTTTTTTCTTAATAGGCAAGGTCTAGTTATAACACTAGAGAGGGCTTATATTATACATATAGATTACTATAAGTACTACCTTTAGCTATAGTTTATAGAGTAGTCTAAAGGACAAGAGTATCTTTACTATATAAGTAATAATTTTTTATCTTACTTTCTCTTTACTGCCTATAGGCTTTTTTATATTTAGTAGAAGGAGCTTTATATTTATCTTAAGCTTTACTGTCTACCTTTTATACTCTATGTCTCCTTTAATACTAATAACTAATATATCTTTGTCTTAGTAAATCTTATAGATATTAACCTCTTGCTACTAGGTAACCTAAGTAATAAATCTATAAATAACTAAGAATATATTATTATAGGTCTTTTTAGGAAGCGTAACTCTAAAAAGCTAAGTAGTATACTTATCTCTTAAGTATATAAGCTACTTTAAGTAATTAAATCTAGTTAAGAAGTTAAAGAGATCCTAAGAGATATAATAATATAGATAAATTAAGTAGTCTTTAGAGGCTTACTTTAAAATTACCTTGCTTATATAGGCAATAGTATAATACTTATATTTAATATAAGATAGTCCTTTAATTTTTACCCCTAAGCGTTAACCTAGAGTATTATAAGCGCTTTAGGCCCTAGATGCCTACTCTAAAGGTACTAAAGGTAGGTATTATTACTATAGTCTACTAGTATATTTATTAATAAGTAAAACAAGGTTATAAACACTTATGTATTTACTAGTAAGGCAAGGCTATAAGGAATAAGGCTATATAATAGCCTAAGGTAAAAGAAGAAAGGTTTATATTTAAGGAAGACAAGGTTACCTTTATATACTAGCTTTTTTATAGTTATATTCTTTTTAAGTGTTCTAAAGTAAAAAGTATAGTTATATCCCTAATACTATGCTTTTGCCTTCTTAATTAGACCTTCTAAGGTAATATTAATATAAAATCTAGGAATAAAGGCTATATTTTTTAGCCTAAGATCCTCTATGCCTAGCCCTCTTGCGCTGTTAAGGAGGTTCTTTATAATATATATACTATATCCCTCTATAGGGTAGAATATTATACCTAATTTAATATAATAATTATCTATGTTTATTTTATAGAAGCTAGGCTTAAGGAGTAACTTATTATTTATAATATAAAGACCTCTATAGTTATTAAGAATAGTGCTCTTACTAAGAATATATAGGCTAATAAGCAGGGTTAAGAATATACTAAGAGTTAGAGGAAGTATAGCTAAGGTCTTACTAAATAAGCAAAGGTTAATAGTAACTATAACAAGGGTACCTTATAGGTAGAAGGGGTTAAATCCCCTTTTTTACTTCTTTTACACTTTACCCCTAAGGTTTAACTACTTTAGCTTTAAAAGCTCTATAATAATAGCCTTTACTGCTTACTTACTTAGGTTTACCTAAATAATCCTTAACTTACTAAAGAGTATATACTTAATATACCTATAGTTAATAGGTTTCTATAAGTAGTTAGACCTCTTATAAAGGTATTTAAAGTACTACTTTTTATCTTATAGTTTACTTTTTTTTACAAGGGTTATATATACCCTTATTACTTTATAGGATTTTATAGGTATTATTTATAGTAAATTACTTAGTAACTTACTATATTCTCTTAGGGTTATTTACTGTCCCCTGCGTTATTTAGTCTTTACAAGGTTATTTAGCTTACTACTTACCTAGGAGGAGTAATTTACTACTTAATAGTGTATAAAAGGTCTTAATTAAGAGAGTACCTTAGATCTTAAGGATACTATATACTTTAGCCTTTATTAAGGCAGTATACTATTCTTTAAGCTAAGTAAATAGGTTATTTATTAATAAAGTGTATATAAGAATCTTATTATAATTATTATAGGCTATATTGCTTACTTATTATAAAAAGGGTATATTATTATTTAATCTTTAAAATAGTTATATAAAGGTAAAGTTAATTATTATTTAGTAATTATAGCTATATACCTTTTATAATCTCCTTTATAACTATAGTTTAACCTAACTTAATAATAAGTTATTTACTTTTACTATTTATATATCCTTAGCTTAGTAAAGATAAATTACTTATAGTAATAATCTATTTTTACTTTATTACTTTATTATTAATAGTTAGTACTACTAGCTAAATAGGCTTTTAGCCTTACTGCCTTACTTACTAGCTAACTAAGAGGTTATTCTAGCTTATAAAGTTAGCTTTATATTACCTTTAGCGTTTAGCGTTTTACTTTATAATGTATTTAGCTAGCGTAGGCGCTCCTAGGTGCTTAGGGAGCTCCTCTTTGCTGTCTAGATTAATAAATTACTAGACTTTATGTTAGGTAGCATAGAAGTAAAGCTTTATATACTATAGGAACTAATCTTTATATATAGTTAAAAGGCTATAAAGATAAGTATTAGTTAGTAGGCTTACTATTACTTCTAAAGGTATTATAGGCGTAGGATAAAATTAAGAAAAAGTATTAGTTTTAAGAAAGGTATTTCTAAGCGTGTACTACTTTATAATAGTAAAGGTTATTATTACTTATAAATTAAGTTAAAGCTAGGCTTATAACTATTATTAAGTAGTATATTTAGGGGGTAATTTATATAGTTAAAAGTAGCTTGTTTCTTTTATCTATAGTACTATAATCTATGTTCCTTAAATATTGCCTTGCTTAGTGGATTCTGCCGCAAGTATTTATATTTAGGAGCAAGGGTTAGATTAATAAGCAACATTGTTCTAGAAGGCAGTGTTAGTTAGCAATATTCTATATAACAAAGTAATATTTACTTTTTATAATAATATACAGAGGTATTACCTAGCTATCTATATATACACCTTAAATAATAGAAACCTATTTATAATTACTAGGCTACTTTATATAAGGCCTTCTATATTAGTTAAAAGTTATAATAACCTTTATATACAA